>NW_024346771.1:8321714-8611780 GCF_902729225.1 Pteropus medius
TTTCAATACTCCACTCTCAATAACACAAAGAACATAGGCGTAAGATCAACGAAGAAATAGAATACTTGAAAAACACTATGAGTCATCTAGATCCGACAAACATCTATTGTCAGTGATGAGTTGATCAAGAAGGGAAGGATTCGGTGGTGAGATGCCCAGTTGAAAGAATGCACAAGGGGCTGAGATGAGAATGAAACAGCAGGCACTAACTTTATTATGGGGAGCACGTTTCTGCTGCTGCTCTTCTTCTGCTCCCCTTCTTGTGCTCCCCTTCTGATCTCCAGGGCACCACATGGCTCCACATATATCAGAGTACAATAATGGCATTAAGCCACACATGCATAATACAATAAGCTGAATTATGATTACATATTTTAGAGGCAGGCGCCCTACTACACTAACATAACATTCTAGGTCTGGGGTCCTATTCCTAGCTGTGAGCCTGGAACACAGCCAGACCTGGGACCAGCCAGGCCTGGGACCTACACTCCAACCCTACAGGGTCGCAGGGCAGGATCTGG
This sequence comes from Pteropus medius, assembly GCF_902729225.1. Taxonomy (NCBI): domain Eukaryota; kingdom Metazoa; phylum Chordata; class Mammalia; order Chiroptera; family Pteropodidae; genus Pteropus; species Pteropus medius. The sequence continues at coordinate 8,322,236 of NW_024346771.1, forward strand.
CACAGAAGGTGCTACCTTGTGCCCACAATCCACTTGCCATTTGTAGAATGGCTTAGCCCCGTGGGGCATCACCCCCAGGATTCTCTTTACCCGCTGTCTCTCTGTGTGCTACTCAGCACACCAGGGGCATTGTGACATGGCAACTTGTGCTTATGCCTGCATCAATGATAGCCCCCATCATTTCGCTACCTGTTCCATGGTACAAGCCATCTGTGTACCAGGTATCCTCAGGGATGGGAGTCCAATCCTCCACATAGGGACTCAGTATGTCTCCCATCTCAGCAGGCTCCGCCAAGAGCTCTGCTTGGAACTGCACTGGTCTCAGTAGGGGGTGCAGTTGACCTGACAGGGGGCCTCACAGAGAACTGGTACATCTCTCCACTTGGATAGTATGGGGTCTGTTCAATTCCCATAGAGGGAGTCTTCCCTAAGACCGCAGCCACCCCTCCATGGGTTACGTGGACTAAGCGGTTATGGGATTAGTGCCAGTGATGGCCTCGCTGGCCAAAAGGACTGCATATATGGCAGCCAGTTGCTTCTCTATCAGAGAATACCACACTTCCGTACCTATCAGAGAATACTACGCTTCCGTGTTTTTCCACAATTTGGACCAGAAACCTATTGTTACCTTCCAGGAACTGTGCTTCTGCCACAAGCCCCATCCAAACATCCACCTGCACTGTAAGCAGGAATGGGCAGCCTGGATCTACAGCTTGCTTTGTAGCCTTAAAGTCTTCTTCTATCTCGGGGATCCAATCCCACTGAGTACTCTGTCACAGGGGTCACAGGGGTCACATCAGGGAGGCCAAATGAAGGATGAACAGTCTCCAAAATCCCAGCAGTCCCAAATAGGTTTGGAGTTGCTTCACCGTCTCAGGTCGGGAATATGCTTGTATCTTATCAATCACCACCTCTGGCATTACTTTTGTCTTACCCAACCAGAGAACTCCCAAAAATTTAACAGAGAACCCAGGACTCTGGACCTTGTCCTCATTGATTGCCCAGCCCCAGTCGGCGAGAGCTTCTCAAAAGCTGGTCACCACTGCTTCTAGTTCAATAAGAGAATCACGGGTTAGCATTACATCATCAATGTAATGATACAAGTGCACTGCGGGTAGCCACTTCCACGTGGCTAAATTTTGAGCCACAAGACTATGGCACAGGGTAGGGCTAGAGAAAAAGGCACTTGCCAAGTCCCCCAAATAATGGTATCATCCAAATTCATGTGACAACCGGTCCATTATGTACATAGAGTTGGCATGGCAGCATACAAGGGTGGTGTATCTTTATTCAACTCCTGCGGCCTCAGGTCAGCCAGCTCCCCTGCCAATCAGGTGCCCTGGCTGTATCCCTAATCAGAGATATAATTGGCCAGCTGCACCTCATAGGTTGTGGCTTTCTCGGGAATAAAAGTCAATTGCTGGTCAAGGCACAGCTGATTCCACAGTGTCAGCAGCCTTTCATTAGGTTGCTGCTCAATCTTCTCTGCAGCAACCCCTGCCAGGAGGAGATCAAATTGCATTTGCCTGTGGCTCACTCTCACAACCAATCAGACTGGGGGCTGCTCTACTCCCACTTTTCAGAGACGCCTCCCTCCTTGCACTGGCTGGTTTGGGAGTCAGGCAGGCGGTATCATGCGCACTTGGGTGGAACGCTCCCTGCATTTCACTTCCACATCCCCCAACCTTGCCATAGCTGACATCACCTCATGGATTTGCCTATCCATGTAAGGGGACCCCAGTGCCATCATGGTGCCAAAAGTACCAGCTGAGCCAGAAGTCAAAATCAACTCCTTCATATGGGTTGTAAATACCTCTTCATCAGGGCTTGTATACTGGGTGTGAAACATCATCTGTTGCATGCTCATATCCCAAATTATCTGGACCAGATCTAAGTACACAGTCCATCTACTCACTGTCTCTGGCAGCTCCCCCGGATCAGCCCACACTGTCCATGCCACGGAAATGAGCTACTTAATCAAGGAGTGATTGCCTACACCCTTGCGCCGTACGTGCCACATTCTGGAGGTGCTGCCTGAGGGACAGTATCACTGTTATGGAGGCCAGCTGAGCCATCTTTTCCGGAGATAATTCAGTCCTTTCAGCGCTGTCATCCCACAGCCTCAGAAGCCACCCCGAAACCATTTTTCCAGCTCTCCGCCATACCTGTTGCATCAGATCCCGGAGTTCCACGGGAGTATATTGGATCAAAGTGGTTTGCTTTTTAACCTGGGGAACATTGCTAGCTTGCTGCCCTCACCGCCCCACCCCTGGCTATTCCACTTCAACCTGCTGCTATATCACTGGCCGCGCCTGCCATGGTATTGCTGGTGGTCTCCCAGACCGGGATGATGGCAGCTACGCTTCAGGGTCCTGAAGCACACATTCCACTGCCGCCAGCCACTTTTCCAGCACTTCTTCCTGGCATCGTAGCTGCTGCACCCCTTAGCCTGATCCTGAACCTCCAGGCTGGCCTGCTACAGCAACACCAGGAACACCTAGGCCACCTGACCCACTGCATCGCGGTAAGTGGTCAGGACATTCAGCTCCAACATCTAGAGGGCTTTCTGGATGTCCTCTGGACATGGCATCACTCCATCCCCAATCCTCTCAGGCATCCATGTACCCCGATATACAGCCATGGGACACCACTGGGAGACAGGGAGCCACATGTCCTCCAACTGGGTCTCCTTCACCCAGGAACAATCCAGAGCTCTGGGGGCCATACTCACCTCATCCCGCTAACTACGCCAAGTGTCAGCACCGAGCTGATCGAGAAGGGAAGATTTTGGTGGTGAGACACCCATTTGAAAGAAGGCACAAGGGGTTGACATGAGAATGAAATGGCAGGCACCAACTTTATTGTGGGCAATGCATGTTTGCTGCTCCTCTTCTTCTGCTCCTCTTCTTGTGCTCTCTTTCTGCTCTCTAGGGGACTGCTCCACATATATCAGTATTCAGCCACACATGCATGATACAATAAGCTGAATTATGTTTACATATTTTAGGCTCAGGCACCCTACTAAACTAATGTAACATTCTAAATCCAGGGTCCTATTCCTAGCCATGAGCCTGGATCACAGTCAGACCTGAGACCAGCCAGGTCTGGGACCCCATATATAAAACACTCTACCAACAAAATCAGAGTATTTTACAACTGTAAATAACTGCTTTAAAAAAATCAAATCAATAACCTTATTTACTTAAGACATCAAATATACTCAATCTCAAGCAAGCAAAATAAGGTGAATAATAACAAGTGAAGTGGAAATCAATGAAATAGAGAATAAAAACAAGAAATTTAACAAAACCAAAAATTGATTCTTTAAAAAGACCAAAAAAAATTGGCAAACCTTTATGTAGACTGACAAAGAGAGAAATTTAAATAACTAAAATCAGAAATGAAAATAGTGATATCACTATAGCCTTTATAGAAATAAAAAGAATTATAAGAGAATACTATGAACAATTGTATGCTAACAAATTAGATAATCTAGATGAAATGGATGCCTAGAAACTTGCAAAATACTAAAATTGACTCAAGAAGAAATAAAAGATCTCAATAGACCTTTGACATGGAGAGTTTAAAGCAGTAATCAAAAACCTTCTTAAAATCAAAAAGTTTAGAACCAGATGGTTTCAATGGTGAATTCTACCAAACATTAAAAAAATTAATCCCAATTCTTTCTAAAACTCTTCCAAAACATGGAAGAGGAAAAAACACTTCCTAACTCATCCTTTAAGATTAGTATTATGCTGATACTAAAACGAGACAAAAATAACACAAGAAAAAAAAACTGAAGTGTAATATACCATATAGATATAGAAGCAAAAATCTCTGAGAAAATACTGGAAAACTGAATCAAGCCACATATTAAAAAGATTATAAATGATAATGAAGTGGGTTTTATCCTAGGGATACAATATTGGTTTAACATATAAAATCAGTCAATGTAACACTTGATATTAATAGAATATAAGACAAAAACCACATAATTATTTCAATAGATATAGAAAATACATTCAATAAGCCCTAACACTCTTTCATCACTAAAAACACTCAACAAATAGGAGTAAAAGGAATTTCCTCAATCCGATAAAGGGCATCTATGAAAAACTCACAGCTAATGTCACTGATAAAGACTAGAGACATTCCCTCTAAAATCGGGAACAATGAACAAGGATGTTTGCTTTCAAGACTTCTATTCAACCCTATACCAGAGGTTCTGCACAGGGAAATTAGGCAAGAAAATTAAATAAAAAACATCCAGATTGAAAAACGAAGAGTAAATAAATATCTCTATTTGCACATCATGATCTCTCATACAAAAAAAGTCCCAACGAATCCACTAAAAGCTATGAGAACTAATGTAAGTTCAGCAAGGTTTCAGGCTATAGCATCAATATACAAAAATCAATTGTATGTCTATACACTAGTAATGAGCAATCCAAAACTGAGTTTTTCAAAAATGCTATTTTTTGCAGAAATTCACAAGTCGATTATAATATTTGAATTAGTTAGCTAGGGCTACCATAACAAATGCCACAGACTAGGTGGCTTAAACAATGGAAATTTTATTTTCTCACAGTTCTGGAGGTTGGAAGTCCAATATCAGGGTTTGGGTAGACTTGATTTCTTCTGAAGCCTCTCTCTTTGACTTGTTGCCTTCTCTGTTTTGTAGAATGTGTCCTCACATTGCTTTCCTCTGTATACAAGCTCCCCTGGGGTCTCTCCTCTTATCAAGACACCAGTCACATTATATTAGGACTTCACCCTTATGAACTCATTTAACTTTAATTACCTCCTTAAAGGCCTGATCTCCAAATATAATCACATTGGGGGGTTAGAGCTTCAACACATGAATTTGGGGGTGGTGCACAATTTAGTTCATAACAATATTCATATAAAAATGCAAAGTATCCAGACTAACCACAACAATCTTCAAAAAAAAACAAAACCAGAACGAAGTTGAAGGAATCACACCTTCTGATTTCAAAAGTTACTATAACGCTATAATAATAAGACAGTGTGGTTGTCACATAAAAATAGGTATAGATTAATGCAATAGAATTGAGAGCCCATAAATAAATTCTCGCATTTGTAGTGATTGGATTTTTAACAACAGTGTCAAGACAGTTCAATTAGAAAAGTATAGTCTTTTCAATAAGTGGTGCTAGAAGAACTGAATTCCCGCATGCAAAGGAATAAATATGGACAACTTCCTTTTATCATACAGAAAAATTTAATCAAAATCCATCATAAACCTAAGTGTAAAAGTTAAAACTATAAAACTCTTAAGAAGAAAACATAGGTGTAAGTCTTCATAATCTTGGAATACGCAACGGTTTCTTTGATATGGCACAAAAAAAAACAAGCAACATAAGAAAAAAATTGATAAATTGAACTACATCAAAATTTAAAGTTTTATACAATAAATGATATCATCAAGAAAGTAAAAAATAACACAAATGGGAGAAAATATTTACAAATCAAATATATCTGACAAAGGATCAGTATTAAGAATATTTAAAGAAGGGGTCAAATATTTGGTGACAGAAGGAAATCTAACTTTGGGTGATGAACACACAATGCATTTTATATATGATATAATGTTGAATTATACACCTGAAACTTATTCGATTTTATTAATCAATGTCACCGCAATAATTTTTGATAAAAAAATTAAAACAAAACAAAAAGAATATATAAAGAACTCTTACAACCAAATAATAAAAAAACAGATAATCCTATTTAAAAATGGACAAAAGATATGAATAGACATTCCTCCAAAGAAGATATACAAATAGTTAATAAACACATAAAGAGATGCTCAACATCATTAGTCATTAGGGAAATGCAAAGCAAAGCCATAGTAAGACGTTGCTTCATACCCATTAGGATGGTTATATTCAAAAAGATAATAGTGAGTATTGATAATGATCTGAGAAATTGGAATCCGCATACATTGCTGGTGGGAATGTAAAATAGTACAATTGCTTTGGAAAGCAGTTCAGCAGTTCTTCAGTTAAACAGAGAGTTATTATATGACCTGGAAAAATTACACTCTTAGTCAAGAGGAATGAAAACATACACCACACAGAAATTTTTACACAAATGTTCATAATAGCCAAAAGTGGAAACAATCCAAGCATCTATCAACTGCTGAATGGATAAATAAAATGTGATCTGTTTATACAATGGAATATTATTGGGCAATAAAAAGGAACAATATGTGCTGCAACATGCATGAAAGAAGCCAGTCACAAAAAAGCACGTATTGTATAATTCCTTTTATATGACAGATCTAGAATAAGAATATTTATGGAGACAGTAAGTAGATTAGTGGTTGTCTAGGGCTGGAGACAGTAGAGGATAAAGAGGATTTCCTCCTGCAGAGCAGTCCTCAAAAGACTGTTACCATGGCCTCCATTGGTTGAATCTAGACTATATGCCAGTTATTTCCCATAACACTCTTATTTAAATCTCACAAAATCTCTGCCAAGTAAGTATTACTATTGTCTCTTTTTATACATGGGATATCATTATTTGGGTGAATTAAGGAGCCTGTCCATGTCACAAATCCTATAAGGGGTAGAGCTTGGTTCAGACCCACTTCTAAATCCTCATTCTCCAACATGATGCCTCACCACAGGCCAAACCAGTTCTACCTCTGATCCTTCCATAAACCTTCACCTCCACAGCCTCAGAGCAAATAACAGCATGTTCAGGGTCCAGTGCTTGCCTCAAATTTCAATAGGGCAGCTTTTGGGAATTCTACAATTCTCAAGTATTTAAGATATTCTTGACACCTTAAAAAGACAACAATCAAGGTAAGAGGGTTCTCCTGGCTGCTGAGTTCAAGAGAACTGGGATGTCAATGCCCAGGAAGCTTCTTCACTCTCTCCTGAAGGTAGGTGAGAGATCATCGTTGTACACATTGGAACTCCACAGACACATCAGCAGTGGGGAACTTTGGAGAAGAAACCCATTTGGTTGGATAGAGTGGACTGATATTAAACAGGAAAGCTCCAAGGTGAACAACATTCAGCCACCATCCCGATCACATGTTGGCCCAGATATTTATCAAGACCTCTGATACAGGAAATCTGCCCATTGCACAAGAAGAGGGCTTAATATCACATGCCCCAACCTCCTTGTGGGGTGGCAGGGAACAAGGCTTTAGTGGGGTGAGAGATATTTGCTGACTGCTTGCTCTGGACTTGGTCCTGTACTAAGCTCTAAGGGTCCAGGAGTAAAGAAAAAGTGATCTTGTCCCCAGTGAGTTTCCAGTCTAGAGGGGTAGACTTACAATGAGAGTTCATAGGGGCAAGTCTCATGACAGAGGTAAGAGCACAGAGGATGAGAGCCCAGGGAACAGCACTTCCCTTAGCAGGTGTGGGGTTGAGGGAGAGCACAGGAGGGCTTCCTGGAGGAGGTGGGACTGGAACATAAATCAAGACTATGAACCCACAAGATTAACCAGATGGGGGTAAAGTGAGGGAGGAGAAGTAAGCCCACTTCAGAGAGAGGGACCAGAAGGAACAAGGGCACAGAGGTTATCACAGGAAGGGCTGAGCTGAGAAGTACATTTGGCTTAGTGTTGGCAGAGTATTCGGCATCCAGCATGAGCATCAAAGATGAGGCTGGAAAGGTGGTCAAGAGCTGGGCCACCAAGTGAGGACTTCACTCTGTGTTCAAGACCAGCATTGAGGCCAAGCAGTGGCAAAATCAGGCTTGCATTTTAGAAAGAGGATGAGATAATAGGGTGAAGTCAGGCCAGGAGAATAGTGCTGCAGGTAAATGAGAGGCACAAAATCCTCAGCTGGACAAAGGGGACTGAGAGGAAAGAAGAATGGACTGGAGGGTGATTCAGAGGTAATCGAAGTCTGGTGGCCTTAGGGGAGAAGCACAGGGAATGAGGAGCGAGGAATGAGTTCACATCTCCACCTAGGGTCCTGGCACCAGATTCTGAGCCAGTTGGTAAATAACAATCATTCCAAGTGGGCACTCTGATGCAGCCGAAGCCAGTTCTCCTCCTGCCCAACCAAGTGGAGCTTCTCATGGGCCAGATAAACTAGGCTGAGGTCCCAGGCAGGAGCCTCAGTACTAGCTGGCCTCCTTCCAGCACAGAGCATAGCAAACAGGGACTGGCCACACCTTCCATGGTAGGCTTTTCTCCACTATTACTGACATGTTCACTGATATATTCATTTACTATGCTTAACGAGAAACCTCCAAGTTCTTCAACCATCAAGATGTCACTTGATCATCTTAAACACATAGGATTTGTTAGCAAGACCCTGGAGCCCATTCAATGCAATAACCCCTTTTGATGTGCCTGAGATCTGAGGAAGCTACAAAGAGCCCCAGGAGGAGTGAGCCCTCAGTTTCTCTTCTTCTGGCCTGGGGATGGATAGCATGCCTGGCAGTCCTTTCCCCCCAGAATTTGATGTCAGAAGCAAGCCATCTCTCTGCTGAGAGCATCCAGGTTGGGCCCGTGCTATGGAAATGCATAATTAGGACCCTGTGGCATTCAGATGGTGCTCTATCTACATGGGGGGAAGAGTGAGATATGGGCATCAGACTCCCATTGCCCTAAAGTGAAAAGGAACCTTCCACGATTCCAGTGAATGCAGACCTGCTCCCTGGTGAAACCTCAAGACCCAGGGCTATAGGTCTCCTGGTGAGAAGGAGGTCAGGGATGCAGAATAAGGCACACTCCAATGTTCACTTCAGTCTCCAGACAACAAAACAGCCTGAGAACTTCAGGTTCTTAGGACATGAGCCCACAGTTTCTATTAGATGACATTGGGCTGTCCAAGTTGGGCACTATCCTCCAATAGGCAGGACTGCTCTAGAACAGGTGTCCTGGGGCAGTTCTTTCCAAGCTATACCAGCTACATACTCTCCCTGGCTTTGTCTTTCATGCCTTCACACACAGAGATCTGCACACTTGGGGTTTGATTCCATTAAGATTTAAGATGGGGTGGGAATGGGGCGGGTAATGGAGTTAGGGAAAACATAGATGAAGACAGATGGGGACAGGGATGAAGCTGGGAGGAATGTGAAGGTGAGAATGAGACAGAAAAGGAAGATCTGCCCACTAGAATCATTTGCCAGAACTAAAGCTGGAACTATAGCAAGGCAAGCAAATCAGTCGCTTCAGGTACGAAATTTAGGAGCCCAAAAAACTCAATAATCAAGGTAAGTAATATTTTAATGCAATATTTTTAAAAATCTAAATTAATGCCCAAAAAAAGTCCATGATGAACAGATACCAACGTTTTAAACAAAAATAAAATCCATATTCCTAATTTTCCCTTTTACCTCGAGCTCTAATGTGGCCATCTAACATGGCTGGGCAGGGCGCCGCTATTGAGTGGCTCAGAGCCAAAGGGAAGAAACTGAGTGGAGCTTGGGCCCCTGGGATGTCATGTGTTCTCTGTGAAAACAGTCTAAAAGGAACAAAGGTAGGTGGAAATGGCAATGTTCTAATGGAGAACTCAGGTAGTCCCAGAGGGAGGAGGTCAGAGTGTTCCCAGAAGCTCACATGCCAAGCTTATGCTCACAGGAAGGAACCTTCTTTGGGACATGGTACAACATCCCACCTGGATCAGTGAGTGTAATACTCATAACAACTCCAGGCCTTAGATGATTTCAATGTCCCCATTTCTTAGGTGAGAAAACCAAGACCCTAAGAGTGAAGTAACATTCCCAGGGCCACACGGCTGTCAAGGAGAAATAGGGGCAGGACTAAATACAGACTCCTGATTTCAGCCTCTACCACCACACTTTCCCTCATGTATGACCATAGCCATGCCCTCCATGGAGCTACTCCACGGTCAGCCTCCACACCTGTGCACTGCCTGATACTATCTGTGCCTGGGACACTGACTGCTGCATTCCTTGTCGTCTGTCTCCCAGATTTGGACTTGATGGATGATCAGCATTTATTAGGATAAAAGTAGCCACAGAAAGGTTCTGAAAAGCAAATGTCGTTCCACTTGACCACACAGCCAATGTTGGGGTGAGAACTACTGTGTCTGAATACCCACAGGGGCACTGAGGATGAAAACTCCCAAAAACTCTCAAGCTGGACATAGCTGTACTCAGTGCTAGAGGGTTCCTGGCCTATCACTGGTATCCAATAAATATTTGTTGAACCTTCAGTTTCCCAACCTCAACACTGCTGACAATCTTGGCTAGATAATTCTTTGTTGCAGAGGCTGTCTTGTGCACTGTAGGATGTTGAGCAGCACCCTTAACCTCTAATACTCTTTTAAGTATTAAATGTTAGTAACACCTCCCAGTTGTGACAACCAAAACTATCTACAGACATTGCCGAACAGTCCCTAGAGAGCAAAATCACCAAGCTGGGCACTACTGTCCTAATGAATCTGAGGATGTGAGAAAGAACAGAGAATGAACTGAACAGCTATTGGCTATCTTAGAGGAGAAGTGGGCCCAGTGTGACGTTGAGCAGAGCCAGGTGAGAGTCAGCTAGTAGGCAGAAGGCCCTGGAACATCTTTATTAGGAGGATGAGATGAAAACATAGTGACTGCTTTTCACTACTCATCAAATGGACTATCATAACAAATTTGCAAAGTGTGTCACTTCCAGTAGCAACAAATGACCTATCTGGAATCCAGCCCAGGGCTGTGAGCTCTGCCACTGTTCCAAGCTGCTGCTTGACTTAAACTCAGGCCAAAACCAATTCACTACTTCTTAAAAAAACAATTTCCTCTCAGAGTGATGGGTAGCCTGCCATTCACCAGCCACAGACCAACTCTATATCTCACCTTTCACACAGCTGCACCACTCCAGGGATTTATGGTAAATTAATCAACAATGGAGAGCAAGTTGTGGAAGGGCATGGGGTGGGGAGAACATATATCCAAATCAAAGAGACAAGGCTAATCAGACATTCCCTGCACACAACAAAGACTCAATGACTGCTTCTGTACACCACCATCTAGGGGAGCACTCTCAGAAAGCCAAAAAATATCTGAAGCTAAAGGAAGTGGGGAGAGGGCCACCTGGAGTTACTCTGCTGCCTCCTAACCACCTTCAGGGAGCACTCATAACCTAAAAATAAAAGACCAAAGTGAGAGGCAACAAGCATTTATTTTAGATCAAAAAAAAATAGCTATTCAGGAAGCACTGACTCAGGCAGAAGCTCAAATAGTATTCGTATTAGTATACAAAGGTAAGAGGTATTTATGAGAAGGGGAAGGAGAACAATTACATCAATAAAAGGAAGGCATTCCTATTGGTGTAGATACGCTAGCACAGTGACGTTAATTCTAAAGAATGTTTTTAATGTTCAGTTCGGTGGCCATCCATCTGTTAGTCATAATATCTGCTTTCTTGTTATTTTTACTAAAACTTCTTTGGGGTACATTGTTACTTTAGCCCCAGTCCAAGGGTTATTTTGCCGACTTTAACATTCCAAAGACTTGAGACCTAAACACAATGCCATTCCTCTAGGATGGCAGCTCCGGCTCCATTTTAAAGTGGCTCCATTAATGTTATATTTTTACAGCATGCAGGGCTTTGTAGCTTGGATGGCGTTGGACTATGCATCAGCCATGAGTTATTTATTCCTCATAATAACTCTGCAAGGGAAGCTTTATTATTCCAACTTTACAGGAGGAAACTGAGGCTTAAAAGTTGACATTACTTGTTTACAGTTACACAACTACAAAAAAGTATAGACAGGTTGCAAACTCAAGTCTGTCTAAGGCCAGAGCTTGATCTTTTTGCCAGGCTGCCTTTAGAGTGTCATCATTTATCAACCCCTTCCCATCCACCACAGAAATGCTTTTGGAGAAACAAAACAGAAGCACACTTTCCTCTTGGGCTGTTCCTCATAATTAAAAAGGAGCAATTTTAATGGCCAAGTTGAGTGATTTTGACAGAGATGGTATAGCCCACAGAGCCTAAATTATTTACCATGGGGAAATTTACAGCAAAAGTTCATCTACTAATATGATTGCTGGGCAAAATGAAGCATTTACTTGAGGACTGTGATCCTAAACTTAAAATAAGACACATCAACATAGTCATACTGTTTTCTTTATCTGTAATGTGGCAATAATCAGGCCTGTAACTAGATCACAGTCTGGTTGTTGATCGAATTTAAAAAGATCATATATGTAGAGTGTCTAGCACAATGTGAGTACTTACTCATCATGAAAACCCCAGCCACCTACCATCATTTCCTCCTCCTGGGTCTAAAATGCACAGGTGATGTGAAGTGCAGAGATCACAGTGGGATTCTAAACTGACAGGGCCGCTTCCTAAACCACAGCTCCCAAACAAGCTTCTCCTCTATAAACTGGGCTTTTTGAACCCACACCCCCCAAGAGAAATTTTCTGTGGCCCCTTGAGTAACTGTTTGGCTTTCCTATTACACCAACCCCAACCCAAAACTGTTTTGACCAAATGCTCCTAATCAGTGCTGGGAGGCCAGGCTGTGATCCTGTACCCAGGGGATCCAGAGCAAAGGTTCAGGATCATTTGGGAGGAGATCCCTCCACCGCACTCCTACCCAGCCCCACTACAGACCTTCTTTTGCCAATGCAACTTCCTAATACAAACACAAGAAAGAGTTCAGGGGGATTGTTAGTATAAATGTAATTTCTCATGAATGAGAGTTGTCATTGCCTCCTTAAGACATTTTAAAAATTTTAATCTAATGACAAAAAAAGAGTCATTATTTTCTTAAATTTAAATAATTTATTAAACTCCTCATGGTTCCTTGGATTCAATCCTGTATCTATGATCTTTCTGGGTCCATTACAATCATGGAATTCAACTTTATGTTTTCTAATTTATAAAAATCTCATTAAAATGTAAATAAAATGCAATTTTGAACTTTCTAATGAAGTCTCCCATCTTGGCTCCCCAGCACTCTAAAATTAATGGCTTTTCTCTCCCACCTTCATTGGTGAGAACACTTTAGTTCTATGCCAACCGAAGGGAAAAAGTTGTCATTATTGTGACCAGCCAACGCCTCTCAGTCATTCAGCTGGAACATCATCCAGGAGGGACACTGAGGAGAGAAGTACCCCTGTCCGCAGACCCTGACAGTTAAGGTTGGCTGGCTCCCCATGGAGATTTTTGTTGTTGTTCGTTGTTGTTGTTCTTGTTTTAATAAAATGGAAAGCACTGTCTCAATTAAGGAAAAGTGTAAAACCAATTTTGAATTGGCACCAGCACAGAGGTGGAGTATAAGGGGCCACATCCCCAAGACTACCTCCACACTCATCCCTGCTTGTGCTCCCCACACACACCACGCACCTTCCCTACACCCACTGAGCATCTACTCAGTATGGCCTTTGGACATACGACAACTCTGGGATATAGGTATGGTTGTTACCATTTCTCAGATTAGAAAGTTGAGGACTGAAAAAGCATTTAGCAACCTGTTCACACTTACTCAGGTACACAGGTAGCAAAGGATAGAGCATGGTTGGTTATGCCGTAACAAGGTCAACTGTGATAATGATGAGCAGCAACGACATATCAAGCATTTGTTCCTGCTCAGATTCAATGCTAAGTGTTATCCATGCACAGTCTCATTCAGTCTTCACAGCTACTTGAATAGTGGAAAAGGTTATCAGCCTCATTTTACAAATAAGGTGGAGAGGTGAAGTAGCTCCCCAAGGCCACAGAGCAGGACAGTGGCTGACCTGTCTGATCCAAGGACTGTGGACTCCTTGCCCCACAGCCCATACTATATCCCATGGCCACCTCACACCTGCCCCCTGAAGATAACTCCAAGACAAATGTGTAAAATGAACTCTCTACTCTTGAAATATATGAAATGATTCTTTTTTTCAAATTGACATTTTATTTAATCCAGGCACCTCAGAGCATATCCAAACTTCTAGCCAAGGAAAAGAAGTTGATACGATGTCCAAGACTTATGGAATGTTCAGCCCTTCCAAACTGTACTTTCCAGCCCACTCTCTGTATCCTGGATCTTGCCCCAGTTCCCAGATGTTGAGGGAGGAAAGAAGGTCCTTCTAACTGGTCCCAGTAGCTCAAGGCTTCAGTGGTCATCCATCGGTAACTGTGTTATCCTTCCCACTTTGAATTAGGTGAGGCTACATGACTTGCCCTGAACAATAAAAAAATGAGATAAAATAATGTGTGTCAATTCTAGAGGGAAGTGTTAAGAGGAACTGCACATTTACTACATGTCTTTCTATCTGTCTCAGTGATGAAGGAAGTCATGTTGAGATGGGGTCTCCATTAGTCTGGGTCCAAGTGGGTCCCTGAGTGGAGACCCCTGCCAACCTTCATTGTAAGGAGCACTAAATCTTTGTTGTATAAATAAAACCACTCAGAAATGGGAGTTGACACAGCATAACCTAGCCACACATATAACACATATATCTACAATCCCACACACATAAAACACATATTCGTACAAGCCCCACACATTCTTACAACCCCACTCTAGGATCTGTTTCTCCACTCACAATACCAAATGTGTTGGTTTTCCATACCAACCAATTCTCCAGTTATCTGTAGATACCAATTGGGTGTCTTACAATTTAATTCCATTCTGACACTAACTACCTCGATTTATTTAGCACAGATCCTACGGGTTAAGGGCTCAGTCCCACAAGACTACCCCCTCTTCAGGTGCCAGCCACAAGTAGTGGATTACCCACACTTCTGTCCGACTTGACTACAAATCAGGAATTCCCACTTCCCCTCCTCAAGTTCAATAATTTGCTATAACAGCTCACGGAACTCAGGGAAACAATTTACTGATGAATAGCCAGATGAAGATGTACTTAGATTGAGGTCCAGCGGAGTCCTAAGTGTAGGAGCTTCATTCCCCATGGAATTTGGGATGTGCCATTCTCTCAGCTTGTGGATGAATTCACCAAACAAGCAGCCCTCCAAACCCCAATGTTTAGGGTTTTTATGGAAGTTCCTTTACATAGGCATGATTGATTAGATCATTGGCCATTGGTGATAACTCAACCTCCAGTACCTCTCCCTTCTCTGAAAGTCAGAGTAAGAGGTTGAAAGTCTCAACCCTCTAATCATATGGTTGGTTCCTCTGGTCATCAGTCCCCATACTCCAAGAGTCACTTCATTAGCCTAAACTCAGGTCTGGTTGCAAAGGGCTTATTATGAACAACAAAAGCTCCAATCACCCCTATCACTCAGGAAATTACAAGCATTTTAGGAGTGCCTGTGCCAGGAATGGGAGAAAGACCATATATACATTTCTTATATCACGATTTCACGCTGACACCCACTCACACACATGACTACTTCCCTTCCCCACCCCTGGGTAGGAATGTTTGTTAAGCATCAGCAAATTCCTGGTTCTGTGCTAGGCTGCAGGGAACAAAGACGAATAAGTTATGTTTCACGCACTGATAAAACAATGAGGAGACAGATATGTAATTATATAAATGTACTTAAACTCCTTCCTTGGGGCAGAAACCACCAGGGGAACTTTTGCTTTAGTGTTTTCAGAATCTTTTTTTTATTAAGGTTGTATAAAACTACCTCATCTGTATACCAATAGTG
This sequence comes from Pteropus medius, assembly GCF_902729225.1. Taxonomy (NCBI): domain Eukaryota; kingdom Metazoa; phylum Chordata; class Mammalia; order Chiroptera; family Pteropodidae; genus Pteropus; species Pteropus medius. Next base: position 8,337,798 of record NW_024346771.1, read on the forward strand.
ATAGATATGATTCCACAGTTCTACCACCCATTCACTCACTCATCTCTCTCTGTTCTTTTTCTTCTCCTATCCCATCAACATTTTAAAGGAATTCTGTGTGCTAGGCACCTTAAATATACAGATCCTACCCCTTAGGGAGCTCTATGTCCAGAGGTGAAGCCATGCAGCATGATGGGTCTCCACCAGATTAAAAGTGGGGTTGGGACAGTTCTAGTATAGGAACAGCAAAATGAAAGAAGTCCTAGTATAGGAACAGCAAAATAAAAGAAGGTACATTTGGGAAATAGAGGTCTAGCTCATCCGCATGTTAGGTGTGCTGGCCAGACATGAAGTATATAGCAGGGAGTGTGACTCACTGGGAGACAGGCAGGTGAGCAGGGCCTGGCAGTGGACATATAATGTAATTGTATGTAATTCACTGGAGTTGTGCATCTAGGGCTTTCAAAGGACTTTCCCTTGATGAATCAGGGAGCTAGTCAGGGCCTTGAACTGGACAGTTATATAATCAGGTGTGCAGTAGAAAGGACAACAGGCCACTGCCCAGAGAGTGGCTGAGAGCCAAGGCAGGTGAGAGGTAGGGCGTGTCATGGTACCAGCCATGGCAGGGGTGGGGACCAGTGCAGTGGGTCAGGAGGCAGATAAGACATAGAGCTAAGACATAGCAGAGTTGTCTCCTCACTGCTGTTTTGTACTTCCACTCTGACCTTCCTCAATTCTTGGAACGAGACAGATAATTTTTCTAATCTCATTTTGTGTCTGAGAAACCTGGGCCTAAACTGATCTCAGGGAACATCCCAGAGGGCAGAAGAGTGGAAGGAGCCCTCAACCCCATAGTGGTTTCCCACCTTCCTGCCCATCAAGCTGCTTCGTGAGCATGGTGATAACATTACTCCTCTATGCAGTTATAAAGGAAGGAATTGAGCACCCAGAAGCACAAGAAGGGAGGTTAACGAGAAAGCCCATTTCATTACCTGCTGCGTCTAAGCACACCATACCACCCTAGCTCAGACCCTCTGCACCCAGCCCACCACTCAGTGCATGTACAGCTCATACACAACATGGAAGCTCCAAGAGAAAGGTAAGTGCCTGAGTTTCCATTTCATGTTCTCGGTGTGCATCATAGGGTAAATGCAAATCAGAGCCACAATGAGATACCATCTCATACCCATTAGGATAGTAAGATGGTTACTATTAAACAAACACACTTATACACATACACAAAATAAGTGTTGGTGAGATTGTGGAGGATTGGAGCCCTTGTACACTGTTGGTGAAAATGTAAAATGGTGCAGCTGCTATGGAAGACAGATGGACGTTCCTCAAAAAATTAAAATTAGAATTATCATAATATCCAGCAATTTCACTTCTGGGTATATATCCAAAAAAATGAAAGCGGAGTCTTGAAGAGATATCCGTACACCTGTTTTCATAGCAACATCATCACAATAGCCAAAGGGAAACAACCCAAGTGTCCACTGACAGATTAAAGGATAAACAAAATATGGTACATGTATACAATGGAATATTATTCAGCCATAAAAACAAAGGATTCTGATACATGGAACAACATGGGCGAATTTTAAGGACACTACGTTAAGTGAAATAAGTCAATCACAAAAAGACAAATGCTGGATGATTCCACCTATATGAAGTACCTAGAATAGTCACATTCATAGATATAGGAAGTGGAATGGTGGCTGGCAGAAGCTAGGGGAGGGGGAATGGGTGTTATCATTTAATAGGAACAGAATTTCAGTTTGGGATGATGAAAAAATTCTGGAGATTGTTAGTGGTGATGGTTGCATAACAATGTGAATGTTCTAAATGCCACCAAACTGTACACTTAAAAATGGTTAAGATGGTAAATTTTATGTTGTGTATTTTACTACAATTTTTTAAATCTAATTTCTTTTCTAAAAATCCAGATCTGCCACTTCCTAGCTGTGTGAATTTTTGGAAGTTAATTTAATTTCTCTGAGCCTCCAATTACTCGATTTAATGCAGGAGCACTCTCCTTTAAGAATTCCTAATGGCAATATGCATAAACTGCCCCACACATTGCATGGCACAGAGGAGGTACTTATGATTAGTACAATGAACTGCCTGCTCCACGCCCCTGATGTGTGCAGAGTACTGAAGAGTTCACAACAGGAAGGAGGGACCTTGCCCCCTCCTCAAGGACACTGTCTAGAATACAGGTCAGTTGCCCCAGAGGGAGCTTGGGTCTGCCAGAAACATCTTCCTGTGGACAGAAAGAGGAATGCCTATGGCAAACACCCCACCTGGATACCTCCTGCCTCCGTTTACCCTGTGTGCCATACAAACAGTGTCATGCTCTGTGTGTTGTATAACGTGGAAACACTTGGGAAATAGAGGTCTAGCTCATCAGAAATTGCTTGCACTGATAAAACAGTAATAACTGGCTGTTCCTGGGAACCCACCATGTGCTAGAATTGTTTCCTATAAAATATGTCATCAGTTCTTAGTAGAAATCTCCTAGATATGTGTTGCCATTTCCATTTTGTAAACAAGGAAACTGAGGTCCCAAGATGTTAAGTGATGTGCCCGAGGTCACACACCCGGCATTGGCAGAGATGGGTTATGAGCCAGGTAGGTGTGTCTGAGCACAAAGCCTCTATTCTTTCCCACATGCCCCAAGATTCCATACTTGGCTGTCGCTGGAGTGGATGGTGTCCTCCTTGTTCAGCTGTTCACAGAATCCACCCAATTCAGCTTTGCCCCCTTCTAGTTACCATAATAAGTGACCCTGGAAGACTAGATCACTTGGCACTTTTTGACATCCTATGACAGTAGGTGGAGAGAGAGGGAGGCAGACCAAGCAAATTGCGTGATATTTTTTTTCTTTATTTTTTCGTGTGTGTGTGTGTGTGTGTGTGTGTGTGTGTGTGTGTGGTCAGCTCAGCATCTAAACACAGAAAGCCCCCACTTGAGCCCTGAAAGACTGAATTACTCCCTCCCGTGCTCAGGTCCTGGCCTCCTGGACCCAAGGATATCTCTTGGTGCTCACCTGTGCTGGGCATCTATTAACAGTTCAGACGAATGCCAGTATGGCCTGTGCACCACAGGTCATCTGGGGAAATGTGAGGGCAGGCATACAGAGTGGAAACACAGGTCACCACAGAGAGGCCCTGATTAATGAACAGGGACACTTAGGATGATAGAACGGTGTCTTAAATCTGAGAAACACAACTCCTCAACAAGGTAGGTTCACCTGAGTCACACCAAACCCTCCAAAGAGGAGGACACGCAGAGCTTCTCAGTTCTCAGGAAAGACCCCTCTCTACACAGGAAGTTGAGAGCCTGAAAACCTTCGGTTAGATGGAAGGCAAGCCTGGGGAGCCCCACATCTTAGCAGGCTTCTATCTTCTGGTCTCCTGTAGAATGGGACACATCCAGGAAGCCTGCCCTAGCCTGCAAGCCAAAGTCCAAAATGCATCACCTCCTTGAGTTCATTCCCCTGGGTTGTCTCCAAACTCCTCCACTGGCTTTGAAAACTTTCCCCCGGCATGACACCACACTCACTGGAAACCTGGGACTCTACTCTCTGTGCTGCCCTAGCCCTGCCATGGAATCAAGGGGTGGAGTGTGGGGCTCTCATTTTACTTGTAAGTAAATTGAGGACCACGGTATGAAAGGGATTTGGCCCAAATTTATCGGTATCCCAAATCCCAACATCATCAGCAATCTGCTGACCTCAGCCTTTCAGAGATATAGAACAAAGGGATCACAGTGCCAAACTAGCCCTAGAGGAAGGAAAGCCTCCACCCTGCAGGAGAAAATCACATTGCAGAGCTCTCTTCACTCACACTGACCTGGCTCCCCCACCAAACCACCCACCCACTCACCTACCCATCTATTCATTCTTCCATTCATTCATCCATCACCCACCTATCCATCCATCAACTCAATAAATGTTCTTTCCCATCTACGCTGTGCCAGGCCCTGTGCTGGGCACTGGAGGCCCAGAGAGAAAACAAGGTCAACAGGTGGTACAGGGGCTATGTTGGAGGCAAATAAATATAGCACAGGATGACAATGGCTGGCCGCACAGCAGAGCCACTCAGGAAGCTGACTTCTGGCTGCCTGTGGTTGGAATTCTGCTCTGTGCATGTGGCCTTGCCTAGAATTGCCTTCTACATGCATGTCTGGACTTTCCAACAAGACCCTTCGAGAAGGAATGTGGCTTTCACAGGTTTGTGCCCCCACCTGTTGGGGAAACTGAAGCCTAGAGTTGGCTATGTGGACAGAAGATTCCTGTCCAGAGGGTAGTGTCCGGCACATTCATCAGGCCCTAGAACGCATCTGATTCCCTGTGTCATTCCTCTTGATAGCACAGGTGAGTGTGAGCAAGGGATACAAATGAAATCTGCTCTTGATTCATTGTTTCTTTTGCTGATTTGACATCTATTCCCCTCGGGCAGCTTCATGTAGTTGCTTTTCAAATCACTTTAAATCTTGCCATGTAATTATAAGGCCTGGTATTCTCCCATTTGATTTGATTTCGAGATCTCATTAGGACAAAGATGTAGGGCCAGATTTCCCCTAGAATCACCTCCCCACCCAGCTCAGAGGCCTGGGGGCTGGATATTGAGCCCAGACTAGGATGCATCAAAATAAAGAGGAGGAAAGCACCATTAGCCCCATCTCCACACAGCATATGTGACCATGCTTTGAGGCCTGCTTATAATTCTCATTCACTCCCCTATACCCAGGGAAACTCAGCTTCAGAGGGCCTGGCTGATGGCTAGAGGCCATGATACCCTCACAGAATCCACAGAACTGAGGCTCTGTGGCCCCAAGAAACATCGTATTATATTATCTTCAGTCCTGCAGACACCACTTACAGAGGTATGTGCAGTAATCATGGACAAGGAAAAGAAGGTGAGTGCTTAAAAGCATTAATACCACTGCCTGCGTGGTCCCTTCTAGGAGGACAGTTGAGACTGACCAGTGTGAGTCTGACAAAGAGACACTGTGGGCTAAGCATGTCACAGGATCATAGGTGTCGTCAACCATTAACTTCTCTCCTGCTCACAACACACTCTTCAGTGATGTGAAAACCAAGGCTCAGAGACACAGCCTCATGCCCAGGCACCTAAAGTGGCCATATCACCTCTTTCCCCACACACTTCATCCATGATGGTTAATTTTATCTGTCAACTTGGCTGGGCCACTGGTGCCCAGACATTTGGTCATACGTTGTTTTGAGTGTTTCTATGAGGGTGTTTTTGAATGATATTAGCACTGAAATCTGTAAATAGAGTAAAGCAGATTGTTCTTTCTAATGTGGGTGGGCCTCATCCAATTAGTTGAAGACCTGAATAAAACAAAAGGCTGACTCTCCCCTGAGTAAAAGAGAATTCTTCCTTGCTGAAGATCTTCAAACTGCAAAACTTGCTCTCTGTGGTTCTCCAGCAACTTCGGCCTTTGGGCTAAAAATGGGACATCAGATCTTCCAATTTTGGACACGCCAGCCTTCATAACCATGAGAGCTTCAGCTGACTGACAACCCAAGCTGCCTTGCCCTAGCCCAGCTGCAAGTGAGTGGGCTCCATCAAAGGGCCTGTGCCCAAGCATGCCCTGCATAGCCAAGCTCCACAAGGCTGGTCCTGTCACAAGTCACTGATCCACCCAGGCCACGATCCACTATTTTGGGCCTGCCAGGCCCATAACTCAGAGCCCCTCCTGCCCCCTCCCAACTCTTCTACCCAGGGATTGCGACCTGGCAGACTATGCAGTCTGCCCCACAGCTTCCCATGTACCTCTACTTGGCTGGGCTTCAATTCAGCTCATCTGAACTTTCCTGGACAATAGGGTACAGAAGTCTCCTGCTCCTGATGGCCCCTTTTATAGCAGGGACTAGGCTCTGCCCATGTCTCTCCCCTGAGTTCCATTTTTGGGGATGCTCCCATCAGCAGCAAAAGATAGTGCCTGAGCTTCAATACATGACCCCTGCCAGCCTCCCCTTTCTCACCTCCTCCACTTTTCTTCTTACCCTCAAGATCCCTCCAGTATTCAGTTGATCTCAGCAGACAGGGTCCTGATCTTATCATTCTTCCTTCTCCAGACCTTCTTCTTCACTCCACATCCCTATCTTCCCTCTCTCTTTCCTGCCTAAGTCCTCCATGCTAAGAAGCACGGCTCATCTCCCCATAGGGGAAATGCACAAGGCTGTGGCCATGGTTGGTATGCACTAAACCTGTACTATTTTCTGATTCCCAATATTTGATCCTTGATCTCTACTTTAAGTTTCTTGTCATCTCAAGATCCATAGGAGGTGCTCCCTCAGGCCCAAACGCCCTATAGCCATGCACTATGCTCCAGGCATGTGTGCCCACACTGGCGTGATATGTCTGGGCCTCCTTCAGCTCCTGTCTCACAGGAGAGGTCAGACTGCTGAGACTGACTCCAAAGCACATGTTCTTCCCAAGCAGCTCACAATCCAACTGAATGTTACTCTTAGGGTCTATCGCATGTGCACAGGGTGTGGGGAACCCAGCCTCATTCTGCATAACAACACTCTGAAGGAGAGACCAGGCCTATATTAGACTGATAAGGGCCCATGAGTGGGAGACTGTGTGTGAGTATACATATGTGTATATATGTGTGGTATGTGTATGCATGCATCTGTTTATGAATGGGATGTGCTTGTGTGTACATAGGGATTGATGTTTGTACATAAACACATGTGCTAATGGTGTGTGTGCAGTGCTGGTGGTGGTGGTGTGTTTGGTGGTATGTGAAGTGTGTGGTGTGTGTACACATGTGCCTTGCATGTGTGATGTGTGTGTGCCTGCACACACATGAACATGATGGTGGTGGTGGCAGCGGCGGTGGCAGTAGTGTGTGTCCTGCGTGTGTCTGCATGATTTCTGGACTATGTAGGAAAGGCTGCCTTAGATGAGGACATAATTTCTTCTCATCACTGCTTCCTGGAACCTACAGAATTGAAACTGGGAAGGTAGGGTTAAGTGCAGAAGGGAGGCATCTGCAGACACGCCAATGGAAGGCAATAGAAGAGCTTTTCTTCTTGGCCTCACCAGTTCTTGGCTGTGTTGCTTCGGACAAATTACTTAGCCTCTTTGAATATGTTGATAAGCACATGGACTCACAGGGTCACACTGAGGGTTAAATACAACGCCGAGTGTGAAGAATCTGGGCAGTACCCAACCCTAGGTGGGCTCAGTGCTCAGGGAGCCCAGCCCTGAGCCCATAGCCCATTAAGAAAGGGGGAGTCAGATAAACACCCAGCCATCATCCCACCCAGAAAGAGAGAACAAGAAAATGTGGTATGAGTGTGAGAGAGTCCTGCCAGGCTTGGCTCAGTGCTGGGAAACTGTAAATGTAGCTTTATTATGTAAAGTGCATAAGTGATTTTCAGTATAATTAAGATGGATGGCTCTAATAATCCTGCAGGGCCCAATTCTGAGCCACATTACCAGACATTTACAGGGAGATTTTTGCACTTGGCTTCAGTGAACACCAGGGCCCATTAGAGGAATGTGTGAAAGACTCAGTCCTCAAGCCAACTGCCCTGGACAAGCCAGCAGAGGGGGCTTAGGCAAAGCCCCAAGGGAATCTCTGCACAGCCTCCATGTCCCTAGAAAATCATCCCGTCTCCTTACTTCTGCAGAACAAAGCCATTTTTTATTCTTCTTCTTAGACTCCCTGTTTCATCACTCACATAAAACTTTTTTGTATGGAATTGTTTTCCTACTGCTATGGTGAGAGAGCAGAGCCTACAAAAGAAGAAACCAAGGTTTCAAGTATCCTGTCCAAGATCATCAATGACAGAATCAGAGTCAGATGAAGGGATCCAAACGTCTTCAGGTTGTATCTTCCTCATTGCGAAAGTCTCTTCTATAGCACCCACGGACTCCCATACAGCAAGGAGTGATGGTGCCAAGCAGTTCGCTGAGCCCCATTTCACTGAAATAATGTTAATAATTCTAGTAGCTATTATAATTATTAATTATTTATTATATTATTATTAATTTGCTGTGCTTACTGCATGCTAGGCTCTTTAACATTTTAAATAATTCTCACTATAACTCTATGAGACATTATTATTATTATTATTATTATTATTATTATTATTATTATTATTTTCCCTAGAAGGTTAATGACTGGGGCCATGTGGCTGGTAAGGGACTGTGCTGAGTCTCTGCCTGAATCTCTCTGACCCTGGAGTCTACAGAGAGCACAGAAGTTAAGTCTGCACAGAAGAGTCTGCACAGAAAGTTGTTTCTTGTAAAAAAATGAGTGATCCAAAATCTACCTATCAGAGAATCTTGTTTCCTCAAGCCTGGAGAGCTCCTCTCTCCTCCCCAAAAGCAGCCCTTCCCACCCTATCTACTTTGGAGGTCTCATACCCCACCCTACGCCTAAGCCACTTCCACCAGAACGCAGATTCATGACTCTTCCACCCTACCTGTGAAGGTCTTGGTTCCTCACTGGGCCTCACTCTCCTCACAGCTTCATCAACAAGAGGGCCAGCCAGGATCTAGGCAGAATGCCACCTTGCACCCCATGCGCCCCCATACCGCTGGGCTTTCCCTCTTCTCTCAGCAGTGGGTGTGCAGGTTGCACTGGCCTCAAGGTCAGAGACCAGAGTCAGTGCCTTGCTCTGTCCCTTACTCACTGGGCAGCCTTGGACAAGTCACTCTAATCTCCTTAAACCTCAGTTTCTCCATCTTTAAAATGGTGACCAGGATGACCAAGGGCCATGATGTCTACAAAGTTTGATCCTTGTCTATTGCCAACCTTCCTCTTCATGCCTGAGACTGTGAGGGGCAGATAGGGTCTCACTCTGAGGAGTTGGCTCTTTGTCCCTACAAAGCACACCTGAGGATGGAGACTAGACAAAATGCCAGAGGAGAGAGAAAACAGGGAGGAAGGAAAATTTAAGCTGCAGATGTCCTGTCCCTTGGAGCCTGATTGGATTGATGGGGCGGGCCTCTTTGCTGCAGCAGGAGCCTTCCAGCATGGCTGCCCTGGCTCTGAAAGGGGCATGCATGTTTGAGCCTCAAGCTCCCAGGACTCCACATAACCCCCAGGGAGGGCCTTGGAGGGGCCAGGCTCCCATGACACTCCACACACCCTCCCTCTAGGCTATGATTCCCAGTCATGGAGAAACTACAAGCTTCCTCTTGGTCCTGGCTTCTGCCTCCCCAAGCCTGAAGGGCACACCAAGCCCCAAGACCATTGACTTTAACCCACAGCATTTGAACCAGAAACTGCGAGAGATAGCCAGCAGTCCTCACTGGACACTGAGTGCCTCCTAGGGCCTTCCTAACCTAAAATCTCTCTAACTAGAGTTGCCTGCTCAGCTCAACATTCTTGGACAAATGGGTTATTTTAAAGGGCTGTGTGGGGCCATGCTCAGAGCAGGGTTCATGATGGGGCTCAGATAGCCACACCTCATGGTTCTTCAAGGTGTGACCATGGCAGATCCCTCACCCTCTCTGACCTCTGCTTTCTGCACATATAAAATGAGGATAGGCCCATCATTGCAGTGGAACTCCATTTACAGAGCATACACCCAGACTTCCCTTCTTTTCCTGTCTCATCATCTCTCTGAATAGGCTACAGAGCTCTGTGGGAGAGACAACAGGAACAAGACAGTGACTAACATCATCGACTGCTCCCAAATGTTTCTTCTTTGGGTTACCTAAGGACATGACAATTTTCTAGGCTGGAACTTTGTGTAAGTTTAAAACCCTTTTAAAATCTTATAAACGATTTTTGATAATAAAGATTAACCTGGAAAAAGAAAACTAATCACCCAGAACATGGATCTTAGAGTCAGACTTGGGTTTTTATCTGCTATTTCATCACTTTACAGGAGTGACTTGCAGCCAGTGAACATCACACAAAGGGTGCTCACACTTGCTTCACAGGCTGATATGGTGATTGATCATCCTTACTGGTCAGTAAGCATTGCCGCCTCCCCTCTTTGGGGTTGGGGTTGGCAAGGGGGGGGGCGGCAAGGGCGTGTTTCCTCAGCAGAAGTGCTCTTTCTAGACACTTTATAAGGTGATATCTTTGTAAGGTGACCACATCTTTGTAAGGTGATTTCATCATTGATGGGAGAAGGCATATGTCTAGATCTGCCCAAGACTCACAAATGGAAGCAGTGTCTGCGGCATGCTAGCTACAGCCTTTAGGTGCCCACATAATACCCTCCCACACTCTTTCCTCCCTTTGGCACTATGGCCCACAAAGTCTAAGAGAGGGGCTACTCTGTCTGCCCAGATCTCTAAGTGGCTCTGATGAGCAGACTCACAACCAACTCATATGGATAAGTATGTAATAAATATTTATCACATAATAAATAAGTATATAATAAAGACAAATAAATATGAAAGGTGGAGGTGTGTGGCCAGGGCCCGACCTTGCCTACCGGGACTGATAAAATTACTGTAAAGATGAAATGTGATCACTTCTACTACAGCAGGCATTGAGGAGCAGCAGCCATGGCTCTGTGCTACCCCATGGCCATGGGCCTCAGCAGGATCACAAAGTGACCAAGAACGTGAGCAAGCCAAAGCACAGCAGCTGCCGTGGGCTTCTCACCGAGCACGCCACGTTCTTGCGGGACGTAATGCGAGAGGTGTGCGGCTTTGCCCGCTATGAGCAGCACACCATGAAGCCACGCAAGGTCTCTCAGGACAAGTGGGCTCTGAAGTTCATCAGGAAAAGAGTGGGGACACACATCCATGCCAAGAGTAAGAGAGAAGAGCTGAGCAACATCCTTGCAGCCATGAGGATGGCAGCAGCCAAGAAGAACTGAGCCCTAACCCTCGGTGTATAATAATGCCTTTTGGGGGGAGGGGGGAAATAAAATGCAATTATGTACATAAAGCACCTGGTTCACAGCAGATTCTGAAATAATCACTGTATCCCCTTCATTCACAAAATTCAGAAGATAAGAACCTTTTTTCCACGGCAAGGATGTCAAATATCCTGACCAGAAAGGACACACATGGGTGCATATGAGATGTAAGTGGTGAGGGGAGCATAATTTTTTCCCCAAAAAGCAGCGTAGCTAGGAAGGTGGTGAAGACATACAGGATCCAGGTGGGAAGAGAGCATGCAACATATCACTGTCCCCTCCATGGAGACATCCAGGGCTCTTGGGGATTTTGCACCAGAAAACAAACCCCAAGGCTATGGGATACCTGGGTAGGATGAAGAGTGGAAGAGAGGGTTGGCCAGGAAGCATGAGAGTGAGGAGCAGGACCTGGAAGATGTCTGGTAGCACAGCCCAGCACCCAGCAAAGGAAGCAAACTCTTAGCAAACCCCTTGCATGCCCTCCAAACTCTTGGCAAACCCCTGGCAAGCCAATGATGCTGACCTAACCACAAACACCTGGCCCTACTCAGGAGCCACTCGAGGCTAGAGCCTATGCCTAAGGTCCACATCTACCACTGTCCACTCTTCACTATCCCAGCAAAGGAAAAACCTCTGAGGGAATGATCACCCACATCTTCCCAGGCCTGGTGGAAGCCTCTTCATCCCATTATCTCTATAGAGCTTCTAGCATGGCCCTTGGCAAGCTCGGGCATGTAGTGAATGATGTTTCGTAGACATGTGGGAAAAGCCACACACTGCATGTGACACAGGAGCAGCCAGAAGCTTGGCCTCTGTCACAAAGCCTGTTCTTGGTTACCAGAGAAGTCTCCACCAGAGCCCCACCCACAGCATCTCCACTATTCAGAGCTTTCAGTGCTAAATAGATCGCCATTTGCTCTGGCCTCAAAGGAATCAATTTATAGATACTGCTGGCATGTGTGCTTAAATGACTGTTTCCTAGATGTAAATGCCAGTAGCAGTCAACTATTGATCTGTGCTGGCTAGCCCTTAGGTAAGAAGCACACCCAGCTCCAAGCACGCACACATGTACGTGTATGTGTATGCATGTTCCCAGGGTGCTGACACATGGCTGTGCTACTTCCAACAGAAGGCAGCCCAAAAGCACTACTGTCTGATACCTCGTATTTTCTGATGATGCTGAGAGTCCTTTGAGGAGCCATCCCCTACTACCCTGACAAACTGGTCTCTAGCAGGAGGATTCCCATTGATTGTGCATGTCTGAAGATATCTGTGATTTGAGCACCATGCTGAGTAGACTGTATGTACTTCATAATGTTTAGTAAGTGTTATTTAGCAACCAGATTCAGTGTATCCAGCTTCTTCCAAACATAAGGGAAAGGAATTAAGAGCAGCTGAGTGCCTACATTATACTAAGCACTTGACACACATTTTCACAAAAACCCCAGGAGATGGCACTCTAATTATTCTTGTTTTATAGAAGAGGAACCCCAAGCTCAGACATGAAAAACTGACCTGAGATCACACAGCAAAGAAACATCAGAGCAAGACTCAAAACCAGATTTGGCTCAGCAAAGACTGCACACACATTTATTCCTCCGCCTCCACACTTCCACAAGGAGGAGGTATCAGAGTGAATGCAGTTTGCCTAATTGCCCCATATCCACTACTTCTTGGATAGTGGTGGTGGATGGCAGTGGCCACAGCATCCATTCACCTGGGGGCCTAAGACTCTGGCCCTCTGTGTAGCTATTGGCATTTGAGTAATCAGAATCCATTCAGAGGCCCAAAATTTTTCCATGCTCAAGTCCCCAGGAGTGGGGGCTCACAGGGAGAAGCACTGTCACCATTTGTTTTCCTGCCCTGACTGAGCCCTCTATTCCCACTTTGCAAAGCCCCTAATTACATGCACCACATGGGCCATAGGGCTGAGTCCTTCCCCCGTTGATGAACAAGTATGCATGTGGTGATGTCTGTATAGACCTGTGTTCCCTGTACCTCTTGTCACATAAAAGTTCACAGGCCTTAACTGGGAGCACTCAAGAGGCCAGGGCCAGTCATCTGGAGGCTTTTCACTCAAATGCTGGTGTCTCAGCTGATACAACTCAAGGGTGGACTCTGCTCGGACTTCCCACCAGAGTGCCCACATGTGGCCTCTTCACATAGCATTGGATCTCCCAGCATGGAGGCTGGGTTCCAAGAGGAGCATTTCAAAAGCAACAGTGAGCTTCCCAACATAACCAGAAAAGCTGTGTGGCCATTTGTAAAACTAACCCTGGAGGTTACAAAGAGTCACCATTCATGATCAGCAAATCGCTACTGCCTGCCCAGATCAAAGGGAGGGTCATTAGATTTACCTCTCACGGGGGAGTGGCCAATTCCCATTGCCTAAGAGTGTGTGGGTGGGAGATAAGGACTTGACTTCTTTAGAAAAATTCCCTGGAAAAGGAGTGTGATTAATAAGGTTCAGGGACTGAAGCTACTGTCACTCCTATGACAATGCTCCTAATGGCTGCACTATACTGACCCACCCAGGGAGCACTACACAAAACCCTTCCTGCCTAGTCAGAGGAGCAATCACAGCCAGGCCAGGACTTTCCAGATCCTCTACAGTGTCACCAGTCCTGAGAAGTGTGTGTTGGAAGCCTGCAGCTTTATTCTTCCCAGACAAGGAGAATACATTCTGGCAGAGAAATATTTCAGAAAGTCTGGGCAGAGAACCCCCTTTGCCCTTCAAATGTATCCAACATTCCTGGCAGTGGCACATGCTCCTAACTTCATGTGTACACTATGACAGCCTCTATGACCAGTTCATCAAAGGAATAGTCCTCAGCACAGCCATGGCCTTCCAGCACCCAAGGATCCTGGTCTACCTTAAGCAAATACCAACATCTGAGGGCCATCCCATGCAAAAGTGGAAGCATCCCATGCCTGGGTGTCCTTTTTCTTTTCTTCTGCTTCTCCAGGGAGAACAAATACCTATTTAGGAACTGGAGCCTTGTCTCATCAAGACCAATTTGACCAGTATAAATACAATCATTTTCTCTACCCGCCACATTTATTGTAGATTTCAGACCTGTCTTCAAGACTTCTCAGAAGGCCCCATCCTTTTGTGCAAGGAACCTTAGAGAAAGAACTTACAGTAAGGAACAAAGAGGAGATGAGCAAGCTTGCTTTGAGGGCAATTGCACATCTCCACCAGAAGAGAGCAAATGGTATCAGATCACCCCTGAGCCTCGGAACACAGACATTCTGCTTTGGACCTGTGGCTGAATGAGAAGAGTCATTTCTCCTTCTTCACAGGGCAGTGATTGGGGTCTAGAGTCTCATAAGGGCAATCAGGAGAGCCCTGGGCTCTCAGCAGGGAGCCAGAACCCCCTACATCCAAAATAGAGAAGAAGAAGCTAAGAATGTGATGTGTGGGGAGTGGCAGTGCAGAGCTCAATTCCACAGAGAGAAACAGACACCCCAGGTCAACTGCATAAGCTGCGCCCACAGTTAAATGGGGGATAAAGCCTGAGGGCCGCGCAAACTAGTGATGGCAGGAGAGGCAAGAGAGCCAAGCCAAGACCACACAAAAAGGAGATGAGCTTTTCGTGACTGGGTTTTAATGACATTTTAAATCAACAACAGAAAATGTATCCCAAATCAGCATGCAACTAATTACCTAATGAAAAATATAAATGAAGAAAAAAATGGCGTAGATGATAGAGGCTCTGTTCATCCTTCTGGTGACCAAATCAAAGTTGTGATGGAAACGAGCAGCAGCAAGGAAAAATCATCTGGGATCTAGATGAACAAGCCATGCAACTAGGGGAAAGTCCAAGAAAACGCCCTGGAATGGAAGAAGGTAGGATAGAGAGAGGACAGGGGACTGCCTGGTCTCGAGTGACTGAGTGAGACGGAGGCTGCAGCAGTGGCAGTGGCAGCAGCAGAATCCTCTTAAAGGGGCCATGTCCATGAGCAGATTGTCACAATAATGGACCTGCTCGCTCTGAGCACCAGTGCCAATTCGGCTGAGTGCAGGGGACACCAGGGACTTACAAGGAGACATCGTCGGAGTGAGGACAGATGCAAGATTCACCCTGTACAGAAGTGTCAGCAGTATCCATTGTCCCCTGTTGAGCCCTCCCCACTCCCAATGCACAGACACAGCACCGCCCTAGCAGAGAAGTCATCAAACTGGATAACAGAGGTAGCTCTGCCCAGAGGATTCCCTGAAACTCTGCCTCCCCCAACTCACAGCTCCACCCAAGTCACATCCTGGTATAGCCTCAGCAAGTCAGGTGCTCCTTGGTGAGCAGCGCCTAGACTCACATTGGAGGCAGCTGGCCTCGGTTTCTGGTGTGGCCTTTTGAGGCAACTACAAGCATCTGTGGATTACTTGCTGAATTTTAACAAGTGGCCAGAGAAGGGTAGAGGCTTGGGTGAAGTTTGGCCTGTAACTGAACCCCTCTCAGGACTGTGTCACTGGACACCTATTTCAC
This sequence comes from Pteropus medius, assembly GCF_902729225.1. Classification (NCBI taxonomy): domain Eukaryota; kingdom Metazoa; phylum Chordata; class Mammalia; order Chiroptera; family Pteropodidae; genus Pteropus; species Pteropus medius. The sequence continues at coordinate 8,353,140 of NW_024346771.1, forward strand.
AAATCCACACTAATAAGACTGGGAGACTTAGAGGCTTTGCTTAGTACATAGAAACAGACATGGAAAGGCAGCCAAAATGGGAAGACAAAGAAGCAGAAACTATATGAGAGAACAGAACAGAGATCCAGATATAATGGAGTCAAGTAATCTAACAGATGCAGAGTTCAAAACACTGGTTATAAAGATGCTCAATTCACTTTTGGGACATGTAGATAAATTCAGTGAGAACTTCAACAAAGAGATTTAAAAAAACATAAAAATGGAAATGGAAATTATAAAAGAGAACCAGTCTGAAAAAAATATATTATCTGAGATGAGAAGTATATTAAATGGAATAAACAAAGTGAATAAAGAAGAGGGTCAAATGCCCTATCTAGAGGACAGAAAAGCCAATCAGGACACTCAAACAGGATGGCAAGAAAAAAGATGCCAAGACTATAAAAATAATTTAAGGAGGATATGGGACACTATTAAGGCTCTAAACATTTATCTGATCGGCATAAGTGAAGAAAAGCAAGATGTTGAACAGTTGTTTGAAGAAATTAGGATGGAAAACTTCTCTAACCTGATGAAGGAAATGGACATAAAATCCCAGGAAGCTCAGAGAATTCCAAAAATCTGGAATCCAAAGAGGCCCACACCAAGACACATCATAATTAAAATGCCAAAGGTTAAATACAAAGAAAAAAATATTAAAAGCAGCAAGAGAAAAACAAATAATTTCATATAAGAGAACACTCATACGACTGGCAGCTGATTTCTCAAAAGAAACTATGCAGGACAGAAGGGCTTGGTAAAAAATAATCAACAGGATGAAGACCCAGGATATACAACCAAGAATAATATATCCAGCAAAGCTATCATTTAGAGATGAAGGACGGATAAAGAGCTGCCCAGACAAAAATAAGCTAAAGGAATTTTTCACACCAAGCCAGTGTTACAGGAAATGTTGGAGGGACTTCTTTAAGAAGAAAAAACATGTATCAAAAACAGGAACAAAGAGTGGTAACAACTACATTCCTATCAATAAGTACTTTAAATGGACAAGAATTAAGTGCTCCAACCAAAAGATAGAACGGCTGAAAGGATAAGAAAACAAGACCTCTACGTATGAAAAGAAAGGGAATGGAAAAAGATATTGCCGTGATGAACCTAGAAGCTATTTAAGTCAGACAGAGAATGATAAATGCTATATGATTTCACTTATATTTGGAATTTAAGGAGTAAAAAGAACAAACAATTCAAAAACAGACTCACAAATATAATGGACAGTTTGGTGTCGGACAGAGGGGAAAGGGATTTGGTGGGCTGGGAGAATGGGGTGAAAGGTTAAAGAAGTACAAATAAGTAGCTGATGGATGGTCATGGAGATGGGGAGCACGGCATAGGGAATGCAGTTAGCATTAATACATTGGCTAAGTGGAGGGTAAGGGGAGGGAGGATGCAATGGGGCGATCGTTTTATGAACTATATAGATGTCTAACCAATGTACTGCACACTTGAAACTAGATTTAAAAAATTAGAAACTAAATTTAAAAAAAGAAAAAGAAAAACATAAATATGACCATCACAGAAATCAGAGGATGTGGGATAGAGAAACCCAAATAGGCTTTATAGGTGTAGGAGCTGAGCTCAGTGACCATAAAATTGAAAAAAAAAAAGAAAAAACTAACTATATACAGAATATAATACATAGAGTGTTGAGCACTGGTCTGGAAAGCACAGATCTGAGCTTGAATCCTCACTGGGTCCATTCAGGGTCTCAGTTCACTCCTCCTGGCAGCAATGCATGGGCTGCACTGAGTCCTATTAAGGCCATGCTCATTTCTAGCCCTACATATTTCTCTAGGAGCAGCAAGGAGATGGCCAGGAGCTCCTTGTTTGCAGACCCTCTGGCCATGTCCCCCAATTGTGGAGAGAATGTTTCTGCCCAGCAACAGGGGTGAACAGGAGAGTGTCCTAGCAGCCTCCAACCTTCTGGGCACCAAAGACTGGTGCTCCTATGAGAATCTAATGCCTGATGATCTGAGATAGAGCTGAGGCAGTAATGCTAGCTCTGGGGAGTGGCTTCAAATTCAGAGGAAGCATCACTCGCTAGCCAGCAGCTCACCTCCTACTGTGTGACCCTGTTTTCAACAGGCCATGGACCAGTACCCATCTGTGGCCCAAGGGTTGAAGATTCCTGTTATAGATGCTTGACCTTGCCTCCTTTAATACCAAAGGACCACGGCTTCAGCCTTTCCCAGATGAAGCCTTTCACTTTAAATTCCTCCCAATTCCAGTCAAAATTTTTTGATGGTCATTAAAATTACATAAGTGATTTCATGAAATTTTAATGTCCTCTACCAACAAATTCTGCAGGAGAAATTCCCGCAGGCATCTCCATTGATCATTCTAAGTAGATACAACAAAGCATTTCAAGACACGAGTTTTAATCAGAAAGAAAATGAAATGAATATTTCATTTATGATGGGTCATCTGGTGAGAAATTTTTTTCTAATTTTTTCATTTAAAAATCAAACAACTAAATCTAACCTCTTGTAAAGGCATTGACCAAGCAGATAGCAACCTTTTGGGTTTATCAAATACTCTTTCCACCAAGGTTTCTTGTAACAACAAGACAGAATTTACAGGTCAATAACCTCTAAGACAGTTTTGCCAACTCAGTGAGTGAATTTGGTCCCACACTTTGTGAAGATGGATGTCCTTGTAATGTTTTACTTGTCCCTAGATCTCTCACTGATGCTGTCCTAATATCCTCACAACTCAGTACCTATGAATAAAAGCTTGTGTCCACAACTTGAGAAACTCTCAGAAGATTCCAACAGATGCCAGAAGCAGTACAGAGCCTGGATCCAGGTGAATTCAAGCCAAAATGTTAATAAGTAATAATGACTTTACGTGTTGTCGTTGTATAATAAAGAATCTAGCTGGCCTTCATCACTGGTTCTTGGGAGGTAATTTCAAAATCTTTGGAATTTCCGAGTGCTAGAAGTATCTTTGCTACGGATGGTGGACTTATTGCTGGCTTTATGCAAAGACAACGACTCGGGATAGATGCTGGCCCAGCCAGAAAGACCAACCAGGTGATTAGAGGGTTGGGACTTTGAACAAAATATTATCAGCTCAATCTACAGTGAAGGTGAGGAGATGGCGATTGAATTCAATTACATAGCCAATGATTTAGTCAATCATGCCTACCTAATGAAACCCAATAAAAATTCTGGAGGCTTGGATGAGCTTCCTGGTTGGTGATACACATCAATTCACCAAGAGGGTAATGCATCCTGAAGGCCCAGAAGTTTCATGTTTGGGACCCTCCCAGACATTTCCCTATGTGTCTCTTCATTTGGCTGCTCAAAACTGACAGGATAGTGAGAACCCACATGTTTGTAGCCAGTTGATCAGAAGGGAAAGTGGCCTGGGACCCCAGAGCGTATGGTTGGTGTCTGACGTAAGAGCGATCTTGCAAAGGACTTGACCCTTAACTTGTAGTGTATGCACTAATTATGTCAGCATTGCATCACAGCTATGCCTCCAACTAACTTATTCTCATTCTCACGGTATTGGGGCTATGAAGAGGCACAATTTCCTAACCCAAATGGCGACTAATTATGTGGGGATGTCGGGGATGATACCATAAAAAGTCCAAAGGGTAGATAATTGAGATTTAGGGGTGGAGTAGGAAGAATTCTGAGATGCCCTCCAAGATTCTTGTTCCCTGGTATCCATACTCAGTATAATCCTTTTCCCTTGAGCTTGAAGCTGCCCTGTGAGTATGAGGGATGCCATACCTGTGATTAGGTTTTGGTATATAACATCACAATTTCAGCCTTGTGAGACACTGAGCAGTGAACCCAGCCAAGCCAAACCCAAACCTCTAACCTATGGACACCATTAGATGATAGATGGGTGTTGTTTCAGGCTACTAAGTTTGTAGTAGCTTGTTATGCAGCAATAGAAAACTAATATGCAGGAAAATCGGTACTAGTCGAAAAAATAGGAAGACACAAAGACAAACTTTGCCAACGTTAAAGGCAATCCAGTTGCAAATTTTGTCTTGCCAAAGGCAGAAGGGAAGATTTAAGAGCAAGTAATTAGAATGAGGGAGAAAAGAGCAATCAGATTCTAAGATGAGAACCTAAAGGAATACCTGGGCTGGAGAGCAGATGTTTAGCCTCAAAAGAAGAAGCTTAATATTTATCTTCAAACACCAAATGAGGTATCCTGTGTCAGAGGTATTAGATATGCCCCAATGACTGGAAGCACAACAGGTAGATGTGATCTCGACATAGGGATGAAAGTTCTAATACCTCAGGATGCCAAGAAAATGGAAAAGCGTGAGTTTATCATTGTGACTCCTAATTCATGTCAAGTACACAATATACTATTGAATTAAATCAGAAAAGAGAGAAGAAATCGGGACAAGCAAGTGGAAACTAGAAAATGAATAGGTGAAGAGCTGTCAACCACAGGCAGCAAGCTGGAGTAAAAGTTTCCCACCCATAAGTCTCTGTGATTCTACATTCAAATGTCACTTCAAAGAGTTGGTACCACTTTAGCCACTTGATGCTAAGGATATGGGGTGAATTAAAATAGCATTGGGTCACAGACAAAGTGACACCTGAATTCTGCCCTCCGCTCAAGTTTCCCAAAGGAAAAGCATAAACTGAGCAAAATGAAGATTCTAACGTATTCTAGGGCTTTGGCCCCAAACCTCGGGGTAAAATTCTATCAAGTATAACTTCATCTTATAGAATACTCTCTTTTCTTAAGCAGGGGTTATCTCATGGCCTCACGCCAAAGCGCTCGAAAGACCTCACCCTCAAAACAAAAGGCCAGAGGAACCCAGGTCCCAGAGGGAATTGACACAAACCACGGCTCCAAACCACGGCTTCCACACCCAGGACAAGCCAGTTTGGACTGTTTGTCCTTCTGGGGTGTCTGTTGACTGTCACCATAGAAGTTATCTTCACCCTTCTGCATAATTCTAGTTTTCATTTCCAGACCTTCATGTTATCACCTTTCTTGTTTGATTTGCTCATTTAGTTGGATCACATTCTTTAACAGTTTTCTAAGAAAAGGCAATAGAGGTCAACTTTAAAACTTGCCTGGCTAAAATAGCTTTAGTCTTTCCTTCTCCTTAACTGACATTTTACTGAGTAGAGGATTCTAAGATGGAAATATTTTTCTCAGAATGTGAAAGCATTGCTCCATTGTCTACTACTTTCCTGTATTGCTCTTGAGAAGCCTGAAGACATTCTAATTACTGGTCCATTGTACATGGTCTGTTTCTCCTCTGTGCTTAGGTGTGATATTTCTTATTCCTAGCATTGGATCTCTTCTCAGTGGGCCCTTTCAATCTGGAAATTCATGTCTTTCTATTCTAAAATCTTTTTTTTATATTGTTTCTGTCAGCACCCTATTCTCTCCTCCCTCACACACATGCTGCGTAGGGCAACCTCAGAGGTGACGGGTAAAACAGTAAGCAGCAGGCTTGCATGCCTTGCATACTGAACCCTGCTCGGAGCATCATGGGAGGGAGCACCAGCCTCAGTTTCAGGGAATCAGGGCCTTCCTTTCCAAAGCATTGGCTGAGTAAAAAAAAAAAGAAAGAAAGAAAGAAAACGGGCTAATTCCCTAACCACAAAACTATCCAAAGCCAGTAGGAAAGCAACAACTCTGCAGTGTTCAAAATCACCCTCTCATCTCAGAGCCCATCTGACTAGTGCAACCTGAATTTACCAACATATTTTTTTCTGGCAACATTGATACCTGTCCTCCACATCCTGCTCCCTGTAAGGTAGAATTTCTCCCACCCGAATTCTGTTATAAATGATTCCCTCTCCTCTATTTTCTCTGTTCTTTCTTTCTGAAACTTGTATCAGCTGGACATTAGACTTCATGGACTGATTGTCTAATTTTATCATTTTTCCCCTTTCTCACTGTGTGTTTTTTTTTTAATATTCTGTCTAGGAGATCTCTGAAACTTTGTCCATGAATATTTCTATGAATTTTTTAAATTCCTGATATCATATTATTAATCTCCAATAACTCTTTTCTTATTCTCTGGCTTTTTCTTTTACATAGCAGCCTCTTTTTTTCTAGGAAAATCAATGCTTCATCTATTTAATTGTAGTGGTGTTCTACATGGTCTTCTGTTTCCCACAATGTTATCTTTGTACCTTAATTTTTCCTGTGGTTTTTACTTGCTTTTGTTTTTAATTTTTTATTTTGTTTTTGTCTCTTATTCACATTAAAAATATCCCTCAATGTCCTGGTGGCTTTTGACTGTTTATAATCCACTCAGAATTTAGTTGGAAACATGACATGGAAGGGCAAAGCTTAGCAACTGAAGAGGAACAAGGATCCCACTGGCTTTTTCTTTACTGAAGAGTGAGGAGAGTGCTTTTCTTCGTTGAACTGCTGCCCCAAAGATGACTTTTTTCTCTGTGCTTCCATGAACTGGCTGAAACTCAGCACTCTCTATCTCCACTGTGGTGGGAGTAGCTGTCTAAGCCCCTCTGGCATGGTCAGGCACAAGACAGCTGCCAGTTTATATGCACCATGAAAAAGATGCATGTTCCATAAGCTTCCCCAGGACTGACCACTTCTGTGTGGAAAAGTGATTCAGGTTCTTTATACACCTAACACTTTCTCCTTACCTCTCAAATTTCAGACTGTTGAACTACTCCATACATGGTAAATGCCATCAGGAGAGCTGAGCACCAGCCACAAAGCAGCACAACCATATTTCTGTTCCTCATGAGAACCCCACCACCACCACCACCAATGAGCATATTCAGAGAAGGATTTTGTCTGATGTCAAAACCTAGGTTCTTGCCATGGCTGGCCCTCACCTTATCCTGCGGAATTTACTTTTGTCCTGCAAATAGAATGTGGTTCCCAGGGAGATAGGGCACCAGCATTCCATGTGGAACTGCCAAGCAGGGTGGTAAAAGCACAGAAAGGACAACCCCAAAAGATGCTGCTTCTCCTGCTCAGCTATCTTCTGCCTGCTGCGGACACCAACGGAAAGAACTGCCTCCACTGCTGGCCAGAACTGCCTGCATTGATAGACTATGACCTCCAGATTCTTTGGGGCACCCCAGGGCCACCTTCAGAGCTCTCTCAAAGCCTCCACTCCCTATTCCTGGAGACTCGTGTCTTACTGGATCCCTGGTACCTTGGTAAGGTGCAATCTCGAGATCAGGAATCAAGGCTGGCCCCCTTACCTGGCCTGAGATCTTACTCCCCTGACTTGCCTTCCTTTCATATCCCATTCTCAGATCAGGACCATTTGGAGGAAGAATTAGCCAAATTATTCAATCACATAGATCAAGCCATTAAGACATTTAGAAACGGTAAGGAAGCCGAGTGTCTCAGGGCCCCTAGGTTTGGGTTAACAAAGCCTGGTTCTTGAATGCATTCCCAGAGGACTCACTTGACCTGGGGTGGACAGGTGCTGTGAATGGTAGAGCAGTCACAGCATCTTTCTGTGTGCTGCTCTATGAAGTTTATGTTTGAAAAAAAACTGGTTTGCATTCCCAACCTTGAGAAAGTTATGTAATTCATTTGACCTGTGAGACATAGGTGACCAAAGTATCCTTTCTCTTCTATTCCATCCAGATAAACCATTACTTCTGGAAGAGGTTCACATCCAGAAGAAGCTATTTTCTGAGAGGCTAAGTGAGCTACCTGAGAAGCTGAAGAATAAGGGTGAGAGGTGGGGCTGCCCCTGCCCACACTCAGCCCTTCGCCTCCTTCAAGACCTAAGGAGGAGAGCAGAGTCCAGTTGGAAGCCCCTCCCAGACCCTGCTCTGGAGCCCCCATCCCTGCCCATGTACTGCATACCTATCCACACCTCCCAGCTTCATTTCCTGCTCATTCCCCTACCCCTCCTGGCTCTGTCTGCCTCCCCAGCACCTCAGTTTCTCTACCATCTCATCCACCTGGGCAGCCTGCAACAACTCCTGTGGTGAGTATCTTTGGGGACTGGGCCTGGGCAAGGGGTGAGGGGCACCTGGCCCTTTCTGAGGTTCCTGCCTATCCCCTCTTGCAGACCTACCCTCCTCACTGGTGGTCATCAACTGTGCCAACTGCAAGACACACATCCTAACCTGCAAAGACCCAACTATCTGCCCAGGTCAGTGGTCGGTGGCCCATCTGGCCTTTAGCTCCCCCACCTCCATTCTCAGGTTCATTGTGGATTGTCTCTTTCTGGATTGTCTCTCTCCTGTCCAGCCCTGAGCTCTTCTTGCTTTCCATCATCACTGGTAAAGGTAGCACCTCCTGATATTTCTCAATTCTACATGTCCAGCTTCAGAGCCATAGAGCCACCAACCTCTAAGGCATCTTTCTCGGGTCCTCAAAACCAGCATGCCTGGAGACATGCCCAAACCCATCTTCACTCCCCCAAATCTTCTCTTCCTTCAGGGCCCCTCTTAGCAAACGGCCCCACTCAAGACCTAACTTCCCAAACCAGGAACTGCACTCTCCCTTTCTCAGTAAATGCAATCACCAAGTCATGTGAAATAATTCTTGAATGTGTTGCCATATTTTCATTCAAACATCCACCTTTTCTTCAGACATCTTCATCTCTCACCCACATTATGGCAACATCTACCTGGCCTCCCTCCCCCTCCTAGCCACATCTCACTCAGCAACCAAAAAACTTTTTCTCACAAAGAAAATCTGCCTATGACACTCCCTGTTTATAACCTTCAGGGGCTCCCAGTTGCCCTCAGATAAAGTGGACTCCCCATTGGAGGCCCTGCATGAGCAGTTCCCACTCACCTCCCAAACCCCTGACACCTCGGCCACACTGGACAGCTTCATGCTTCTATCTTTGAACATCCTGTATCCTTTGCCTGGAACACAGTTTTGCCCCTTGACTATCTGAACTAAATTCCTACTTGTCTTTCAAAGTCCAGCCAGAAGTCCTAACCAGTTCCCATCCCCACCCTGCGGCTTATAGCCCTCCTTCAGATTAGTCTTCCTCTGCCCTGTTTTGTCCTGCTTCCCTTAAACACCACACCATAATTCTTTGTCTGCCTCCTAGAGGACAGGGACCATGTCTCATTCATCTCAGTGTACGCTAGGCACACAATAGGGATTCAGTAAGTGTTTGCAAACAAGTGACTGAGTGAGTGAATAAATCAAGGAAAGAGTGTGGCTTTCTCTCTGGGCCAAGTTGGACCTGACTGTTCCCCAAACATCTGGCTCCCTCTTTCACACCCCCAGCTGGGACTCAGAGGAACTTCGCATGGGCTGCGAGCCTCGGCATTCTTCTGCCCCTGGCAGTCATAGCTGGAGGTGGGTGAGTGACTTCTCCAAGGCCCAGCATCCCAAAGGAAAACACATCTACTCCTTAACTGACCCATCTCCACCCTGTTTCCTGGCCCAGATATTATATTTCCTGGCTCGAGAAGAAGAAAGCAGAAGAGGTACTGGGGAAGAAACTTTTGTCTGATGCTAGGGCTCCCAAGGAGGGGATGCTGGGTTTGCTTTGGGTGATGCCCCCAAGAGGTCCTGTGGGCATGTCCCATCTCCTCACCCTCCCCCTGCCAGCCCACCACCCTTCTCTTCCATGAACACCCCTCTTCTACTCTCCTGGTCTCAGCAGTGATAGCTACACAGCCTCACACCAGCCTCACCTAATTCTAACACCAGAGATGAGGGCAGGGAAGTCCTGCAATTCTTGAGGAGTTCCAGTGTCTGAGTGTTGAACAGAGGTGGCAAGAGGCCAGATGAAAGTCCAGCAAGAGCAGGGACTAGCGTAAGAAGACCAGAAAATAGGGTCCATGTCACATTAACAGCAGTCTTTGTCCATGTCTTGGCCAAAATGTCTACCCTGAGGACACCCAGGTCCCCAAGTGAATCTCCCCAAGTGGCTCTGCTAGTGGGAGAACTTTGCCTACTCTTGTTCCATCCCCCTCCATGTTCCTTTTTTCTTCAGGTCCCAAGGCCACCAAATTAAATGGAACTCTTGTATCCCAAAGGCCCAACTCTGCCCCTTCCCCTCAGCACCTTGCCCCTCCTCACTGATTCTCCAAGTCTCTCAGCCTTGGCCCAGGTTCTGCCCTGAGACTAAATGGAACCTCTCTAGCAACCTTGAGGCATCACCAGGTTCACGCTGCTCAGCAGGTCATCTTCTGGGGGTGAAAGAAAACAGGTTTGAGGCCCAAGTTGCAGGAGGGTGGCCCAGAACCTGGACTCAAATCCTGGCTCTGATGCTGAAGTTCTGGTTCCCCACTGCATCACTGTCTCCCCATCCGAACACAGAGAGGGGGATACAAGGCTTTCATCAGGTTGGTATGTTCTGACCCTTCAGTTCACTGGATTCATATTTGTCACCCCATATTTGCTTGTTCTGTGGGTCCAAACTCAATGCCCTTATTCCCTTACCCTCCTGCAGTCCACTGCAATCCTGCCAAGGCCCACAGCCCAGCTCCTAAAAAAAGGCCTCTTGCCTCCTTAAGCTGGCTGGTGATTTGCCCAAGGAGCTGGAAGCAAGCTGACTTTAGCAGCACTATCCTGCAGTAAGGGCCACTCCTTGGGCAGGGGCAGAGGGACTGCAGGAGACTGAAGCGAGACATTAAATGGACCATAAATGGCATCCTGGGCAGGGAGCCCCGTGGCCAAGGGCAGCTGTGAGTCCCCAGCCATGGATATCTCCAGCTTAGCCAGCCAGGGATCTGAGAAGGCTTCTCTGAGCTGGTGTTTTCAATTGTGAAAAGTTGGAAAGGCAGGAAGGGAGGGAAAACTTTTCATTGAGGGTTCAGAGTTGCAGAAGAGTGGAGGTATGAGAGACATTGATAGGTTTGGGCAACTCCAAGACATGTGGTATGGTTGAAGGAGAGTCCCAGCTGAGAAGGTGGTAAGAGGTGAGGTCCAGGGAAGCTCCCAAGCCTATCAGGCCCAAAAGGATCAGAAGAGAACCCTGAGACAGCAGATGGGCAGGGGATCTAAGGGACAGGCCATAGAAGGTTTTGCCAGAGGCAGGCCTGAGTCCCATGGAAACAGATGGAGATGCAGAGTGAGGAATGGTGGGCGCGCTGAGACAGACATGGTTCCATGTGCTGGGAGCTGAGGTGCCACTTCCACCCATGTCTATAGACCCTCCATGCATCACAAAGCTGAAGAGGGGTCCATAGATGTAACATGTTTTTGAAGGTATAAAACACTCCAAGGACATTACTATAGCCATATAGTGAGGACATGCTCATAACCACTTTAAGTGACCCGGCCAGAGCCCCCAAACAGTGGTCATGTGCCTTCAGGGCACTCTAGTTCTTTCCACATATCTGTGAAAGCTGATTGCTATCCAGGGCATAGGAAAAGTCAGACTTTTTTGGTAGTGATGTGGTTTTCCTATTTGTATTTAAATTGGGGCTTATACCATTATCTCAAAAATATCCAGAGCAACTGTTTTCTGATGCATGCAATAAAAATAGGAAACCCTGGATATAATTTATATGAAGCATGAATTTGCATGTTTGTCTGTATAAGTGCATCTCCTATCAACAGATGTTTTTATTATTTGTGGTCTTATTTTATGAAAACTAGATACTGAGTTCTGCTAGAGTAGAAAGATTAAGAAATTTTGACTAAGGTAAACCTTGATCAAAATATAAGCTCTGGGAGACTTCTGCACCTGGCTATGACAGAGAGGCTTAAAGCAGATCAAGACTCTTGCCAAAGGCAACTAAAAATAAAATAAATAAATCAAAAGGGCAAAACAAAACACAGAGTCTGTTTAAAGCACCGGAAGAGGTAGGTCCTATGTGTCCAAGGTCCCAGGGGAAGGCAAGCTCTCTGCAGTGAGCTGGCATTCTGCAGCACACTTCCCCTGTGCTCAAGGGAGCATCAGGAGCACAGGCCGACGAGCTTGGGACCTGGGCTGAGGATGACCTCCAAGTTTGGAGAAGCCAACAGAGCTTTCTGCATTATCACGGCACTGAGGAGACAGAATGTGGAGTTCTAGCTTGCCAAGACAGAATGTGAGGGGTTCAAATCCCTAAAAGTAAGGAGGTGCAGAAAAGTTAAATAAACCACGGCACTGGTTTCCTCCCCAACCTCCAAGATGCCTGCCTATTGTTAATAGCACAGAGCTTTAGACAAAGAAATCAAGCAAAGAATCTGAAATACAACTTATCAGAGATTCGTATGCTCGGGAAATAAAAATTGGAGTTCTTCACACAAATAGGAAGACATGTTTTGATAAATATTCTAGGTTATTTATTGGCTAGACAGGCAATAGCCTAAAAGAAAGGATGCACCATAGGCAGACCAAAGCTTACAAAGTTTGGAGCATGGCCTCAAAGCACTGCATCCCTGACAAAATTAAAAAGATCTATTCTTATTCCATATCACTGCTGGAGGATAGAGTAAATATTTTCTGGAAGAAAATAATGTCACCTAGAGCCAATGCCATGTTTCATTTACAATATGCAGTATTCAAACAAATACTAACAAGCATACCAAAAACAGGAAAAATCAGACAATAGAAACAAACGCACAAGTGATCCAGATATCAGAGATAAATTTTAAAATAGGGTGATTAATGCATCAAAAAATATTTTCCAGTCTTATTGAGATAAAATTGACATATGTCATTGTGTTAGTTTAAGGGGTAGAACGTGTTGATTTGATGCACTTATATATTGCAAAATGATTCCCAACCTAGTGTTAACTATCATTTCTATGATGTCATATAATTATCATTTTTTCGTAGTTACAATACTTAAGATCTACTTTCTTAGGAACTTTCAAGTATATAATATTAACTAAAATCACCATGCCATATATTAGATCTCCACAACTCATTTATCTTATAACTAGAAGTTTGTATCCTTTGACTGATAGCTCCCCATTTCCTCCACTTCTTAGCCACTGGCAACTACCACTCTACTGTTTCTGTGAGTTAGACTTCTTCAGATTCCACATATAAGAGATCTTATACAGTATTTATCTTACTCTGTCTGATTTATTTCACTTAGCATAATGCCCTCAAGAACCTTCCATGTTGTCACAAATGGCAAGATTTTATTATTTCTATAATTGAATAATATTCCATTGTATAAATGTACTGCATTCTCTTTATTCATTCATCCATCAATGGACACTTAGGTAGTTTTCATATCTTGGTTGTTGTAAATAATGCTGCAATGAACATAGGGCTACATATAGATTTCCACATTAGTGTTTTTATATTCTTTGGATAAAAGTGGAATTGCTGGACCATATGATGGTTCCATTTTTTAGTTTTTGAGGAACCTCAATACTGTTTTCTATAATGGCTCCATTAATTTACATTCCCACTAACAGAGCACAAGATTTCCCTTTTCTCCACATCCTCACCAGCATGTGTTCTTTCTTCTCCTTTTGATAATAGCCATCCTAACAGTTGTGATGTGTTATATCACTCAGCATGCACTCAGTTATCTCATTTTTGCAAGGCAGGCCTAGTGGTGGAGATCTCCCTCCACTTTTGTTAAGGAAAGTCTTTATCTTTTTTTTTATTTTTACTGGGGTAACACTGATTAATGCAATCATATAATTTTCAGGTGTACATTATCATTTGACATCTGTATATTCTATTGTGTGTTCACCACTCTAAGTCCAATTTCCTTCAGCTACCATATATTTGATCCCCTTTACCCACTTCACCTTCACCCTACCCCCTATATTTGAACCACTTTACCCCATCTACCTCCCCACTCCTCCCCAACCCCACTAGTAACCACTACTCTATAGTCCTCTGGTAACCACTAGTCTATAGTCCATGTCCATGAGTCTCTGTTTGTTTGTCCTGCTCATTTGTTGCTTTTAGTTTTATATCCCACATATAAGTGATATCATGTGATTTTCAACTTTTTCTGTCTGGCTTATTTCACTGAGCATGGTTACCTCAAGTTCCATCCATGTTTTCACAAATAGCAGTGTTTCATCTCTTGTTATGGCTGAGTAATATTCCATTGTATATATGTACCACAGCTTCTTTAGCCAATCATCTATCATAGGACACTTTGGTTGCTTCCATGTCCTGGCCACTGTGAAAAATGCTGCTATGAACATTGGTGTGCAAATAAATTTATAGATATGAGTTTTCAAATCTTTGGGGTAAACACGCACTAGAGGGATTGCTGGATATGGTAGATCAATTCTTAGTTTTTTGAGGAATCTACATACTGTTTTCCGTAGTGGCTGTACCAATTCGCAATCCCACCAGCAGTGTATGAGGGTTCCTATTTCTCCACATCCTCTCCAACATTTGTTATTCCTTGTCCTGTTGATTATAGCCATTCTGAGAAGTATGAGATGGTATCTCATTGTGCTTTTGATTTGCATTTTCCTAATAGCTAGTGATGTTGAGTACCTTTTCACATATTTGTTGGCCATTTGTATGTCCTGTAGGGAGAAATGTCTGTTTGGGTCCTCTGCCCATTTTTTTATTGGATCATTAGTTTTTTTGTTGTGATTGAGTTGTATGAGTTCTTTGTATATTTTGGATATTAGGCCCTTATCGGAGGTGTTGCTTGCAAATATATTTTCCCATTCAGATGGTTGTCTTTTTACCTTGTTGATGGTTTCTTTTGTTGAACAGATGCTTTTTAGTTCGATGTAGTCCCATCCATTTATTTTAGGTTTTACTTCTCTTGCCTTTGAGGTCAAATTAATAAAACCCTCTTTAAGTCCAAGGTCCTTGAGTTTAGTTCCTATGTTTTCTTCTGTACATTTTATTGTTTCAGGTCTTTAATCCATTTTGAGTTAATTTTGGTGTGTGGTGATAGACAGCAGTCAGCTTCATTCTTTTGCAGATGGCTTTCCAGTTTTCCCAGCACCATTTATTAAAGAGGCTTTCCTTTCTCCACTGCGTATTTTTGGCTTTTTTGTCAAAAATTATTTGCCCATATAAATATGGGTTTACTTCTGGACTCTCAATTCTGTTCCACTGGTCTGTGTGTCTGTTTTGCTGCCAATACCATGCTGTTTTGATTACCATCACTTTGTAGTATAATTTTAAATCAGGCAGAGTGATGCCGCCAGCCTCGTTCTTTTTTCTCAGGATGGCTTTGGCATTTTGGGATCTTTTGTATTTCCATACAAATCTGATGATTTTTCTTGTTCTATTTCTTTAAAAAATGCTGATGGGATTTTGATGGGGATTGCATTAAATCTGTATAATGCATTAGATAATATGGTCATTTTAACTATATTGATGCTTCCAATCCAAGAACATGGAATATCTTTCCATTTCTTTGTATCTTCTTCGATTTTTTTTAATAGAGTCTTATAGTGTTCATTATATAGGTCCGTCACGTTTCATTAAATTTATTCCTAGGTATTTTATTCTTTTTGTTGCAATTGCAAAAGGAATTACTTTTTCCACTTCTTTCTGACACTTCATTGTTAGAGTATAGGAATGCTATGAATTTTCAAACATTGATTTTGTATCCACATAATTTACTGTATCTGCTTATTGTTTCTAATAGTCTTCTTGTGGAGTATTTAGGGTTTTCTTATAGGAATCATGTCATCCCCAAATAGTGACACTTTGACTTTTTTGTTTCCTATTTGGATGCTTTTAATATCTTTCTCTAATCTGATTGCACTTGCTAGGACCTCCAATGTTATATTGAATAACAGTGACAATAGTGGACAGCCTTACCTTGTCCCTGATCTTAGAGGGAAAGTTTTTAGTTTTTCACCATTAAGTATAATGTTGGCTGAGGGTTTGTCATATATGGCCTTTATTATGTTAAGGCACTTTCCTTCTATACCAATTTTGTTAAGTATTTTGATCATAAATGTATGCTGTATCTTGTCAAAGGCTTTTTCTGCATCTATTGATATGATCATATGTTTCTTATTTTTTTAATTTTTGATGTGGTGTATCACATTAATCAATTTGCGTATGTTGAACCATACTTGTGCCCCTAGGATGAAGCCCACTTGATCGAGGTATATAATCTTTTTAATATTTTGCTATATTCGGTTTGCTAGTATCTTATTTAGGATTTTTGCATCTGTGTTCATGAGAGATATTGGTCTGTAGTTTTCTTTTTTGTGTGTTATCCTTACCAGGTTTTGGTATCAGAGTAATATTGGCCTCATAAAGTGAGCTGAGAAGTATTGCCTCCTCTTTGATTTTTTGGAAGAGTTTGAGGAGAATAGGTATTAAATCATCTTTGAATGTTTGGTAGAATTCACTGGTGAAGCCATCTAATCCTGGACTTTTATTTTTTGGTAGGTTTTTGATGATTGTTTCAATTTCCATACTGCTGATCAGTCTTTTTAGATTTTCCAGTTCTTCTTGATTCAGTCTAGGAAGATTATATTTTTCTGAGTACTGGTCCATTTTTTCTAGGTTATTAAATTTGGCGTTATATACTTTTTCATAGTATTCTTGTATGATCATTTGTATTTCTGCAATATCAGTCATAATTTTCCGTCTTTCATACCTGATTTTGTTTATTTGTGTCCTTTCTCTTTTTTCTTTAGCGAGTCTAGCCAGGGGGTTGTCAATTTTATTAACCTTCTCAAAGAACCAGCTCTTTGTTGCATTTATTTTTTCTATTGTTCTTCTGTTTTCAATTTCATTTATTTCTGCTCTAATTTTGGTGATTTCTTTCCTTCTGCTGACTTTAGGCTTCATTTGTTCTTCCTTTTCTAGTTTTTTAAGGTGAAGCATTAAGTTATTTATTTGAGCTAGTTCTTGTTTTTGGATATAGGCCTGTAATGATATGAACTGTCCTCTTATGTCCGCTTTTCCATGTCTCAAAAGTTTTGATATGTTGTACTATCATTATCATTCATTTCTATGTATCTCTTTATCTATCTTTTTATGTCTTCTCTGATCTGTTATCTTCAGTAGCATGTTGTTTAATCTCCATGTATTTGTGGTTCTTCCTGATTTCTTTTTGCAGTTGATCTCTAGTTTCAAAGCATTATGATCATAGAATATAGTTGGTATGATTTCTACCCTCTTATATTTGTTGTGGCTATTTCTGTGTCCCAGTATGTGGTCGATTCTTGACAATGTTCCATGTGCACTGGAGAAGAATGTATAAGCATTGTTTTGGGATGGAAGGCTCTGTAAATGTCAGTTATGTCTAGTTGGACTAAAGTGTCATTCAAAGTTGTTATTTACTTATTAATTTTCTGTTTGGATGATCTGTCCATATCCGACAGTGGGATATTTAGGTCCCCTACTACAATAGTGTTTTGGTCTGTTTCTCCCTTTAGTTCTGTTAGTGATTTCTTTATTTTGCGGCTCCTTGATTGGGAGCATAGTTATTAATAAGTGTTACCTCTTCTTGGTACATGATTCCCTTTATCGTTATGAAGTGTTCCTCACATCTTTCTTTCCCTTTTTTATTTTGAAGTCTATGTTGTCTGATATGAGCACTGCTACTCCTACTTTTCTCTGAATGCCATTTGCTTGAAATATCATTTTCCACCCTTTCACTTTGAGTCTATATTTGTCTTTGGAGCTGAGATGTGTCTCCTGGAGGCAGCATATGGTTGGGTTTTGTTTTTTGATCCATTATGCAGCTCTGTGCCTTTTTATTGGTGATTTCATTCCATTTACATTTAGGGTAATTATTGAAATATGATGTCTTCTTATAATCATTTTATCTTTTGCTTTCTGGTAGCTCAGTGTTTCCATCGCTTCCTTGTCCATGTGGTTCTGTTTTCTTTATTTTGGTTGGCTTTTGTGGGTTTTGCCTCTGGTTCTTCTTGTTTCATGTTATATACTTCAGTTCTGAATCTTCAGTGTGTGGTTACCATTACGAGTATGTAAAGGATAGTTTTATATATATATATAGTCGTCTATTTTCTTCTGCATGTATCTTATCTCCATTCCTCTTTGTGAATTTGGATTTTTGAATCCTCCCCTTTTCAGTCATTGTTGTCTCAATTTTTCTCTATGTATATTGAACGTTCATTACTATCTTGTTATAACAATTCACTTATTATTTAAGCTATAATGTCCTGCTCTTAATAAGGGTTGCACTCCTCTATTTCTACTTGCCTGCTAGTCACTTTATTTCTAATTATGGATTTTTGTTGTTGTTGTTGTTGTTGTTGTTGTTGTTTTGTTTTGTTTTAGATGAGTTGACCCCTTTCAGTATTTCCTGTAGTGCAGGTCTCATAGTAGAGAATTCCCACAATTTTTGTATGTCTGAAAAGGTCTTGATTTCTCCCTTATATCTAAAGGAGAGCTTAACTGGATATATTATTCTAGGCTGGTAGTTCCTTAATAGTTTAAATATTTGATTCCATCCCTTTCTGGCTTGTAAGGTCTGTGCTGAGAAGTCTGAGGATAATCTAATGGGTTTTCTTTTATATGTTACCATTTTCTTCTCACTGGCTGCCTTGAGAATTCTATCTTTGTCATTGATTTTTGATAACTGTAATACAATGTGTGTTGGTGAAAGTCTTTGGGGGTTGAGATAATTAGGTGTCCTGTTGACTTCTTGAATTCCAAGCTCCAGCTCATTCTTTATCTTTAGGAAGTTCTCATCAACTGTTTGTCTGAAAATACTTTCTAGTCTTCGCTTCTTTGTCTCCCCATCGAGAATGCCCTTTATTCTTATGTTTCCTGTCCTGATGGTATCAGATAGTTCTTGTATTTCTCTTTCATTATTTTTTATTCTTCGGTTTCTCTCTTTTTCCTTCTGATTTATTTCTAGATTTCTGTCTTTGATATCACTGATCTTTTCCTTCATTTGGTCAACTCTATTTTCCAAGCTTGCTATTTCATTTTTCAACTCTTGCAGTGTGTTCTTCATCTCCGGAATATCTACTCTGTTCTTCTTGTGGGTTTCAATCTCCTTGCTCTGCTCATCTAGTTGTTTTTTTTAATTCATGAAATTGTTAATATGATTTGTTTTGGATCTCATTGAGTTTTTTCAGAAGTATTATCCTGAAGTCTCTGTCATTTAAGTCGCACATTTCTATGTCTGTAAGCTTATTTTCTGGAGATTTTTCTCTTTCTTTCTGAGATACCTTGTCACCTTGGTTGTTCATGGTGTTTAATGGACTATTTCTCCACCTGGGCATTAATGGAAGTGTATTCTGCATTTTTTCCAGAAAGAAGATTTGTTAAATAAAGGTCTCTCTTTAGCCTGCTGCAAAGAAGGCGCTCTTCTTTTGGTTTCCAGTAGATGGCGTTAAGCCTTCGGATCCCCAGCAGTTTTGTTAGCATTTGCTCAGATTCCTCTGGGGCTCCAGGATAATTGGTCTCGGAGGGTAGCGGGGGAGGAGCCCTCTGTGTTGGGGGTTGGGGGCTGCGGCTCAGCCTCGGTTTTGCAATCTCCACTAGCAAAAATCAGCTGTTGTTCTTCTACAGTCCCACCCCGCTTTTCTGCTTTCTGCCCTGATGACTGTACCCTGCAGCCGGCCAGCCACAGCTCACAGCTTTCCAAGGCAGAGCTGTTCAGGAAACTCACCTCAGGAATTCGTGCTCCTTTTCCCCTCCCCCTCCCCCTGCAGAAGCTCCAGAGGCTGCAAGAGGTAGCTTCAGTCTTGGCAGGGTTTGCTCAGATTCCCCTGGGGCTCTGCAGTGATCGGTCTCAGAGGATATGGGGAGAGGGGCTTTCTGGGTTGGGGGTTGGGGCTGAGGTTCAGCCTCGGTTTTGCAACTAAGGCTGGTAAAAATCAGCTGTTGTTTCTCTGCGATCTCGCCTCATTTCTCCACTTTCTGCCCTGATGACTGAGCCCTCCAGTCAGCTGCATACAAGCCCCAGCATGTCCCGACAGGATTGTTCAGGAAAGTCATTGTGCTTTCACCCCTTTCCTTCCTCCTACAGGGAGCTTTGGTGGCTGCGAGAGGCAACTTCTTTATTACTCCCAGTCCACTGCCTGACATCCAGGATTCTGACCTGTGGTAGCTCTTATGTGTAGATCCAATGTTCTGAAGTGCTGGTGTGCAATTTTGGTGTTTTATGTTGAGTTTTAGATGTTCAGCTTATTGTTGTTTCAAGGGGAGAGATCTAGGGATGTCTCTCGCTCCGCCATGTTTCCACCAAATCCAGGAAAGTCTTTATCTTGCTTTCACTTCTGAATGACAACTTTGCTGGGTAAAGTATTCTTGGTTGCAGTAGTCTTCCCCCTCGCCCCCCACCACCACCACCACCACTTTGAATGTATCATCCCACTCTGCCCTGGCCTTCAAGATTTTTGCTGAGAAATCTATGGATAGCCTTTGGAGATTCCTTTGTATGAGAATTTTTTTTCTTGCTGCTTTTATATTTTTCTCTTTGTTGTTGATTTTCAGTTTTATAATGCGGATTGAAATTTTGAGTTGACACATGAATTTCATGAACTTGGATGTCTGAATCACTTCTCATGTATGAGAAGTTCTCAGCCATTATTTCTTTAAAGAAGTTGTCTACCCCTTTCTCCCTCTCTTCTCCTCAATTCTGTATGTAGTTTCTCTTAAAGGTATCCCATAAGTCCCACAGGTCTTCTTGATTTTTTCATTCTTTTTTTTTTTCCGTATTTGCCCCTCTGATTGGATAATTTCAATTGATCTGTCTTCAAGCTCACTGACTCTTTCTTCTGATTGATCAAGTTGTTGAAGGTCTCTAGTGAATTCTTTAGTTCAGCCATTTTATTCCTCAGCTCCAAAATTTCTGGGTTTTTTATTATTATTGTTGTTGTTTTTTAGCTCTTTGTTGAAATTCTGTTATTGTTTTTTCTGATATTATTTCCCCAGTTTTACTAAAGTGTTTATCTGCATTCTCTTGTATCTTTCTCATCATCTTTAGAACAATTAATTTGAATTGTCAGGTAACTCATGGATCTTCATTTCTTGGGGTTAGTTACTAGAAGTTTATTTTGTTCCTATGGTAGTGTCATGTTTTCCGATTTTTCATGATCTCTATAGCTGTGTGTACATGTCTTCTCATTTGAATTAGATGTCATCTATTCCAGATTTATTGACTGACTTTGGTGAAGAAAGACCTTCACCTGTGAGTAGGGCTAAGTTGCAGTGACCCAAGTCTAATGTTCAAAGATGCCAAATTCAAGGGTATGTGGTGGGACCAGGTGGGGAGGGGCATGGTGATTCATCACCTCAGGCCACTGGGGTCCACAGCACCAACAACTGTGTGATCCTCGGTGAGCAGAGGCTTTAAGGCCTGTTGGAGCCTCAACAGTACCTCTACACCCAGCACCTCCACATACAGGTGATGTTACCCATTCTAAATGTTTAAGATGCTTTTACAACAAAGTTTCTGGAGCACTGGGTCATTCACAGGCAAATATGAGCCTGGACTTATATTTCATACATAAAAAAAATAACAAAATGGATCATGGGGTTAAAGGTAAAACATAAACTATAAAACTTTTAGTATAAACCATAAAAGAGAAATCTGCAGAATTTAGGACTAGGCAAAGAATCCTTAGATGATACCAAAAGCACAGTTCATGAAAGGAAAAATTGATAAATTTAACTTTATCGAAATAAAAATTTTTGCCCTAGGAAAGACTCTGTTAAAAGAATAAAAAGACTGGCTTGAAACTGGGAGTAAAGATGTGAAAACTGCATATCTGACAAAGGACTAGTATCTAGAATAAACAAACAGTTCTCAAAACTCAGCAGTAAAGGTCAAACAATCCAATTTAAAAATGTCCAAAAGACTGAACAGATATTTCAGTCTTTTGCATATGAAAAGATATTCATCATCATTAGGCAGTAGGAAAATGCCAATGAAAGCCCCAATGAGATACCAGCACACACCTATCAGAGTCTACGCTGCACTCTAACACTGAGAACACCAGGTGCTAGTGGGAATATGGAGCAAATAGATCTCATACAATGCTGGAGGAAAGGTAAGACAGTACTGCCACTCCATTAGAGGGGTGGAGGTACAGAGTGTGTGCTCACATGTCCCCAGAATCCACAGGTTTCTGAGCGATTCCACTGGCAGGGCTCCAGGGCCACCTTTCCCTTGTCCACTAGGAAGAGGCTACTGATGTTCTTGTTGATGATTAGGGGAGCCTTGGTACATGGCCCTTTTTCAGAATCTAGTGGTCATACGTATTTCTGAGCCTGACTGGTCAGTCTGAAACAGCATGGACAAGAGCCCCAAGCTCCCAGCAGTGCTACACTCTACCCTGCCCTCCCTGTCCTCAGCAATACCTCCCACCAGAGCCCTGCTATTAACATTCTATGGTGTTAATTGATGGAAACTATTTGACTAAGATCCCATCTCCTTGAAGAAAGAGAACTGTAAGTAGATAAAGAGGCATATCCACATATCCATTTTCAGTTAAGGATCTGTATTTTTCCCTGACTTGGGAAATTCAGAAGGCTTTCATTTTTGTTTGTAGTTTGGGGGTGAAGAATAGAAGCACCACTTTTATCAAAATGCCCAGGCTGAGGTGGCAACCACCTGACACTCCTGGAGACTGAGCCCATACTCTGCAAATACATAATGTCTCCTGTCAATGAAAGTGAGCTATCCAGGCCACTCTCTGAGATCAGAGATCAGTCACTGCCTCCCCTCCCTGTTGCTGGCTGCAGACCCAGTGTCCTGCACATTGTCCGCCTAGTTTACATCACTGATGTCCTCACAACCATATTTTATGTGAGAAACTGCATCATTCCCTCCCTCCTTTCAACATCCCAGCTCTGCCTTCTTTCTGGAACCTCTTGGCTTCAATGTGATATATCAAATTTCCCTCTAGCTGAGCAAAGAGAATAAGACCTCTGTATGTGAGGCAGGGCATGGGGTGTAGAAGTGATAGGAGGGCCTCTCCAAGAGCAAGCTGAGTCTGTTCTCAAATTTCCTAATAAAATTGATGTGAAGAGGTCAGCACATAGATGATTGGTAACAAACAGGAGACCTCTGGCTTCTTGTCTGGTGCTCTTTTCACTGAGAAATGAGCCTCTCCAGAAGTGATGGAGTGTCTGTTTCCAACTACAAACTATAGAAACAAAGAACCTCAAGCCTGAAATGGCCCTAGGTATGTTTCTGGAGTTACTTTAACTCCACTGACTTGAGGACAAAGGTTAAAGGGATGAAATGACTCTGGGAAGAAGGGTTTGCTTAAAGTTCTAGAATTTCTAACTTGTGAGAACCAGTCTATGCTTGTTGAAGCAGCAAGTTAAATGGTGGGAGAGAGAGAAAGCAAACTAAAAAGCAAGTATCATATAAGTATTGAATATATGATTTATTGGAAGATTATCATGTGCCAAACACCTGATCAACATTACCCCTTTCAATCTTTACCATGACCATGTGAGCTGTGGCCCATTATCCCCATTTTGAGGATGGGAAATTGAAAGTTCAGCAAGGTTGGGTCACCTGCTCAAAGTCACACAGCTGGTCAATGAATGAGCTGGGTCTGTGTCAACCTAGAGTCCTCATTTCTTCTATACCACTAAGCCTCCCCCATTGGCTCCCTAACAATGGGATGGCTGTCTCCAAGAAGCTAACTGCTCACCCAGGAAGGGTTGGGCAGATATTAATGGACCTGGGGACTGTGAGCTTCCTCTGATTGACTCTCAGGAACTGAAGTTGCAGGCACAGACGCTGTAGCCAGGTTAGGAGGGTCCCATCCTGGTTCCATCACTCACTAGCTGTGTGATCCCAGACAAGTTACTGCTGACTGCCAACTCCCCAAAGAGACAGCCAAAGTACCCTGTTGATCAAGCAAAGTCAGGTTTGTTGCTCCCTGCACTGAGGGAAGCCACAGGCTTCTAGAGTAGTGTCAGAGGGGAAAGGCAAAAGTGGGATATTTATAAGGTTTGGGTGGGCTGGTTCTGAACATAGATATTTCAATGCAGGGCCCTCAATGGCATGGAGTAAAATTCATAATACTAATAGGATTGGTGGATACAGCAAGGAGGGGGCTGTGAAACAAGTCCTTGGAGTATAAATAGTCATTTAGTACGTCCAATATATTTTTAGATGGGGCTATTTATTTACACTTTTGAGGGAAAGTTGGGTAGTCTATTGCCCAGATAAATGGATTTTCAGGAAGTTTCTAAAACAAACCAGAAAATTATTTGCAACTTCGTCTTCCTGAGCAAGCATGTCCTGTAGTAGTAAAGTCATATCAGTGCTGAATGTCCCACAGTAGTCACAGTAATACCCACAGTAAGCTGTGGGTATAAATGATTTCTGTTCTTACCCCTGTTCCTTGATGTCTTCATCAGCACAATGGGGAGAGTGGTGGCATCTGCTTCTTGGAGTTGGCATGAAAAATTAAGGTCATATGGATAAAGGACTTAGACCAATACCTGGCACTTAGTAAGTGTATTCGTCAGCTAAGGCCAGTGTAACAAAATACCAAGACTGGGCAGCTTAAACAATAGACATTTATTTCCTCACACTTCTGGAGCTTAGAAGTTCGAGCATTGTCAAGGTTGGTTCCTTTCATGGTCTCTTTTCTTGGCTTGCAAATGGCCATCTTCTCCCCGTATCTTTCCTCTGTGCATATCTGTGTCCTGATATTCTTTTTTTTTTATAAGGACACCAGTGATATTAGATTAGTGCCTACCTAGTGATCTCATTTTACTTAACTACTTTTTTAAAAACCTACCTCCAAGTACAGTTGCATTCTGAGATACTGGAGGATAGGGCTTAAACATATGGATTGGGTGGCGGGGAGGGGAAGGTGGGGCAAGATTCAGCCTATAACAATAAGAATTTGCTAATATTATCATTATCATTATTGGATGCCTCAGCTTTCATGTCTCAAAGAGCTAGACTAAGCTCTGGCCATGCTGGGCTATTTTTCATTTCTCGCCACGCATTTCCTCTCTGCCCCTTCAGCTTAACCTTTCTTTTCTCTAGGAAGTCCTCCCCGTGAGCCCCAGATCAGAACAGACTCCTTCTACACAAAGCATTCCTGAAATACCTTTTGCTCCTGTACCTGACACAAATGAAATGCAATAAGGGTGGATCTACTTGGTGCTGTCTGTCTGCCCTGCAGAATGTGAAATGCAGGCTCTCTGTGGTGGGAACATTCCTGCCTGCCTCCCCTTGTGTCCCTAGCCACCAACAACAGGCCTGACAGATGTTCACTCAATATTTTTTGAGTAAATGAATAAATGAGAAATACAAATAAATGAATAAATTTTACTGATTGTTTTGTACTGATAAGTTATTTGAATCCATTGGTCATACAAACAGATGTCACCGTTCATGCAAAAAGATCGGAGAACAGTGAGGAAGATACCTGACTACAAAAACTTGAACCCTGGTTTTGGATGGGACAGAAACTCCTACATCTCAATTCCTTCCCAATGTGGGTGGGGTATCCAGCTATGAGAAAATGGCAGGATGTTAGGCAGCCAGGCCCATCTCGCTGCTCAGGGTCAAGTGATGGCCATATAAAGCTAGAAAAAGGCCAACCCCATCTCTGTGTAAACAAGCCCTCAGCCTCAAAAGTTATTGGAGTGTAGCTTTGTTCTTTATTTGAGTCACAGGCATTTTGTCTTTTCTCCAGCTCTCTGCCTCAGCTTTGACCATGGCAACAACGTTATTCTGAATCCTCTCACCCAGTTTCTGCTGCCCCGTCCACTCCTCACATCTCTAAGGGAATAGACCACACAGTCAACCAGGAGGGACACCAGTGCTCAGTGTGGCTGCTGCACAGAGGTGCCTGCTCCTCCCTCCAGCTCTAGGGTCTGCACATTAACCCAGGTCTACTACACTCCCCTGGGTTTCTTAATTGCCCTGCTGGCAGCTTCCTGATTGGGCCAGTCTCTCCAGCCCACGCTCACCTCATGCCTATCTCAGCACACGTTTTTCTTCCTGTCCAGAGCCCCCAGAATGCACCTAAATGTTTGATTTGTCCACTCTACAGCCTCACTAAGGATGCACCACAGCTCTCTGGTCTGTGTATATGAAATCTGCCTCCTTCTCTGTCTCAGTCAGCTCAGGATGCTGTAACAGAATACCATAGTCTGGGTGGCTTATACAACAAACATTTATTTCTCACAGTTCTAGAGGCTGGAAATCCAAGATGAAGGTGACAGCAGATCCTGTATCTGGTGAGAGCTCACTTCCTGATTCAAGAACAGCTGTCTTCTTGTGTGTTCACATGGCAGAGAGAAAGCAAGGGCACTAATCCCACACATGACCTAATCACCTCCCAAAGGCCCCGCCTCCTAATATCATCACATTGGGGATTAGAATCTCAACATAAGAATTTGGCGAGAACACAAACATTCAGCCCAAAATATTCCCCTTTCTGAAAATCAGAGTGCCATTGGCCCAGCCCAGCATCATGGCACTTCTCCTGTGCTCCTGGTTACTGATGGTGGCTCCAGGCTCTCCTTAGCCAGGCACCAGGTGCTGAGTGCTGACCACCAGAGCATTCATAGACAAGTAGCCCAGGTACTTCACAAGGACTTCACACCTGTGCAGGTACAGACATGGTCTCCTCAGCAGGCATTTCAACGTGCACCTGAATGGCTGCTTCCTGCTAATTGTGGTGACTGTCAGCTTGGCTTGCCTGACCTCTGTTTCCTGGAATTCCTTTCCCTGGTGCTTCTGGTTAGGATGGGCCACAGGTGATACCCTGCACAAGATATGAACAGCAGAAGCACAGCAGTGACCATTTTGTTGCTTACACTCAGAAGGGAGGGGCAGCACCCACCTATTGTCACTAACTTGCTCACTCACCTCATCAGCATCCACGGCTGGGCTGAGGCTGCTGCATCTTCCTGGATCCTTCTCCAGTCCAGATGTAGCTTTAGCTCTATGACTAAGGCCACCAACTTCTCCAGCAAGACACCCATATCACCAAGGTTGCGGCAGTTAGTTCTGCTGTTTTGATTGAGTCCCAGCTGACTGACATGTTAACTGAACCCACCAGGGAGACGTGCATAAACCCAGCATCAGCTCTCTGTGTACATTAAGAAACTTACCTGCCAAGCAGCCCCAGAAAAGAGGCCTGTCTCTGAAGGTCAGTCTAAGTGGGGAAGCAAAGTCTGGCCACAAGTGTTCAAGTGGAGTCAGGGAATGTACCTGGTGGCTGCTGACCTGCACATCTGGTGCCTGAGCTCATCTTCTCTAGAAACCCCAACCAACACTGGGGACTAAAACTCAACTCTTATTCCCTAGCGCTCCTACTTTAGAACATTCAGTGTGCCTTCCCCAAGTCCTGTTTCCACCATCAGTTCTTGACACACATTTTCTACCAGCCAGGTCAGGCCACAGCTCTGTGCTCACCAACTGTACCTTCTTGAAAATTTTGGGGTCAATGATCGCTTGTGTATTGGGTTTCTATGTACCAGAAGCAGCCACAGAGCATCACCAGTGCAGCCCCTAATGCCTGCCACGACAGCCCAGTGAGATGATTGCTCTTTTTATCCCCATTTTACAGGTGAGGAAACTGAGGTTTAAAGAAGTTTAATGACTTGATCATTGTAACACAAGGAAGTGACAGAGCTTGAGCTCAAGCCCAGTACTGTACGTGCCTAAATCATTTCACCAGGTGGCCCTTCCAAGGGCTACACCAGGCCTTTTGATGAGTCCTCCCTAAAGTTTTATGGGCCAACACTTAGTTCATTTAATAGATGACTGAGCTGATCCACTATATATGGACTCATGTTAGCTCCCCTTCACACTAGCTGTGGATGCTGCAATCTGGATGTAGCTTCCTTACTCGTGTAAGCTTATGTTAGCTGGGACACCAACACACAGGCTGGGCCCAGCCTCACATGCAGCAGGCAGGAGCCACCAGAGGGAGCCACAAGAGTGACCCAGAAGGAGAAGGCAACCAGGACAGACCTTCAACCTGGGGCAAGAGGGTGGAGGTGCCATTTTAGAAAAGGAGCTATAGCAAAGCCCTCTTGGCCAAGGGCAGCTTGTGCAGGAGCCCTGAGTTAGGAGCCCTAAGGCGGGATAACCTTGGCCTCTTGGAGGAACAACTAGTATGCCTGGTGCACAATGTATAAGGAGAAGTAAGAAGGAGAATGGCAGGAGCCAGAGCCCAGATCACACAAAGCTGTGTGGTTCATGGTGGAACATTTGGATATTTTGGAGTGAAATTAGAAGGCACTGGAGAGTTTGAAGCAGGAGTAAAATATGATCTAATTTATGCCTTAAAGGCTGATGGTAGACAAGGGCAACAGGGGAGTTAGAATGGAGAGGGTGAGCATGGTGGGGCTCTCTGAGGACCAATAAAAAGGACCACCTTCCCTTTTTCTGAGATGTGCAATGCTCTGAGCACATGGCCTGTGGTCCTAGGAGATCCCGCCCTCCCGCACGTAAACTGCCTCACCACCCCTCTGCTTATCTAGTGAACAGGTCACTCAGGATTCAAGTTGATAAATAAGCAATTTCAATTGCCATAAATTAAAAAATCTTCATGCACTGCATTCCTTCCAGCTTAGCATCTATTGCTTCAAAATGCTCCAGAGAAGAGTTAGAGATGTGAGAATGTTTATTAAAAAAAATAATTCCTAAAGGTTCTTTTGGTTTCCAATGGAGGATTAAATACATTTATCTAAGTTTGCTCCCTCCTGAAACTCCATTAAAACTATATCGAAGATTTTTTTTTTTTTATCATAAATTTGTAGAGATGGGGAGAAGGGGAGAAAAGACAGCAGCAATTAAACTTTGGTAGGTGGAGAGCAAAAATTCAAAGGCGCCTGAGTTAGCAGACCCGAGACAGTCAAATTGAAAGCCAGTAAGGGAATAACAAGCGATCCCTCCCCCCACCGCCAACCCCCCGCCCGACCACCAGAGTGCCGCAGGAGCCTGAAAGCCAGAGGCACACCAAGTTGAAGGGCCTATATATTTTTAATTTTTTTTCTGGAGCAGCGGCATGTTTTTAATTCACATTTTGCCTAGAGTCGCTTCCTTTCATACAAAGATGAGGTCTGCGTGGGAGGAGGCAGAGCTGAGAGTAGGGGCATTTGACCCCTCCCGGCAGGAGGGTGGCTCCTTCTGGCAGCTCCACTTGAGCCTCTGGGCTCGTCCCTGGGACTCTGTCTTCTCCTGAGAGAAGGCCCTCTGGGGTGGGGCCTGGTACACAGCTCAGCTGGGAGGCCCCGCTTCAGGCAATAAGAGAGTGTACTATGTGTAGAAAAATTAAAACAGTAATAAAACTCAGTTTTTCTCCATCCTATGAGTCTCCTTTACTACTTACACAGAACACTTCTGACACTTTTGGTCACCAAATATATAGGGATTTTCCCCCACAACAAGCGATTCCCTGTGATACCACTTGGGTGTCTTAAAATTTAACTCAGTTCTGACACTATCCACCTGGAGAGAGTGTAAGATCTCAGTCTCACAAAACTGTGCCAACCCATTCCTCCCCCATTTCATAAGCCAGTCGCAAACTCGGGTTATTACCTGCACATCTAACCAACCAGCTATGGATGGGAGGTTCCCATGACCCCCTCCTTGGGATCAATTAATTTGCTAGAACAACTCACAGAATACAGGGTAACAGTTGCTTATGTTTACCAGTTTATTAAAAGATATAATAAAAGATACACATGAACATCCAAGTGGAAGAGATGCATAAGGCAAGGCATGTGGGAAGGAGTGCAGAGTTTCCATGCCCTCTCCAGGCAGGCCGTTCTCCCCGAACTTCCACCTGTTCACCAGCCTGGAAACTCCTCAAAACCCATGCTATTGGAATTTTCATGGAGATTTCCTCCTGTAGACATGATCAATTCTTAACTCCGATTCCAGCCTCTCTCCCCTCTTTGGAGAAGTAGAAGAGGAGGAGAACCTTTAGGAAGAACTCTAATCATGGTTTGGTCTTTCTGGTGACCAGCCCCCATTCAAGAGTCCAGGAGCCCACTTAGAATCATCTCAATAGAACAAAAGATGCTCCTAGTGCTTTTATCACTTAGGAATCTACAAGGGTTTTAGGAGCCCTGTGCCACAAATGGGAGTAAAGACCAAATGTATATTTCTTATTATAAATCACAATATCACACTGACTAAAAGTCAGTCTGCTGTTATTACCACCATGAATGGGCAATTTAAAACAAGGTTGATCACTCTCCCCACCCCACTCACCACCGCTCAACTTTCTCTGGCACTGGCAACCCCAGAGCCCTCTGCACTTTGGGGCTAATGACAGTGTTCAGAAGCCCCTTTCCACTCCATTCCCAGGGGACTGCTCCAGCTATACCTCAAAAGAAGGCTGGAGTGGGGGTGCCAGGCACAAGTGAGAATGTAAATATTGGGCCAAACAGATGGTTAGGTGGGGGCCCCCAGCGCTCTACATTCAGAATGCTGGCAGTGGCACTCTGACCCTGGTATGAATCATTTATTTTCTGTATTTCTGATGTTTGGACATTCTTGCTGACCCCAGAGGGACTGCACCTCCCTGGTCCAGCTATTTACTAGATAGCAACAACTCACCTGTAAGTGCACCTTTCAAATACAAACCAACCAACCCAGAACCCACACACCAACCACTTCCTTTATGGGCTCTCTTACTTGATGGTCACTATCCACCCACACTAATCACCTGAAGGTCAGATACCAGAAGCGGAGACAGCCGCTATGTTACAGAGCTAAGTGAGATTATTGAAACAACCCTATCCTAAGCTTCCTTACCCTGCTTCTCCTGTTCTTCCCACAGAAACCACAGCACAAGCTCTTGCCCACATTTTCTCCTCACTCCATCTTCTGACTGACCCTGTTCTCCATGTGGCCCTGCATGCTGTGCTTTGCCTCTTGTTTCCAGGAACCAATGATTATAAAAAATTTCTTCCTTCATGACAGTCATTTCCATGTCTGCATGTCTTCCTGTCCACTGGTGACTTCCTATTTCTCAACCTGGGTGGTAGATTTGTGGGTTCACATTTCATTATTGTTTTTATTGAGATATGATTCAAATAACATAAAAATCACCCTTTTAAAATATAGAGTTCAGTTATCTCAGAATATTCATATAGTTATGCAACCATCACCACTATCTCATTCCGCAACTCTTTTATCACCCTTAAAAGAAGCCTCATACATTAGCAGTCACTTCCCATTCCCCAACTCAGCCCTGGGAAAACATCAATATGCTTTCTATCTCCATGAATTTGCCTACTCTGGACTTTTTACATAAATGGAACTATACAGTGTGTAGACTGTTGTGTCTGGCTGCTTTCATTTAGCATAACGTTTTCAAGGTTCCACCCATGTTGTAGCATGTATCAGTATTTAGTTCCCTTCTAAGAATGAGTGATTCTATTATACAGATTTACTAGATTAGTTTATTCATTCACCAGTTGATGGCCATTTGGATTGTTTCTACTTTTTTGGCTATTATGTGTAATGTTGGTATAAACATGTCTGTAAAAGTTTTTGTGTAGACATATTTTTAATATGTCAACATATTTTGTGTAGACATATTGTCTTGGGTATATACCTAAAAATGGAATTGCTGGATCAAATGTTTACTTTATGTTTAACTTTCTGAGGGATGACCAAATTGTTTTCCAAAGTGTATGCACCATTTTACATGCCAACCACCAATGTATGAGTTCCATTTCCTTCACATACCCATCAGCACTTGCTATAATTTTAAAAATTTAATTACTTTCTCCCATAATTTTCTCACTCATGGGGCATTTATTTTTCTTACCTCAACTGCTACTTATATGTTTATTTGTTTTTAATTTGTTTAAAGATTTCATCCCCTGATTAGACTGAGTTTTTTGAAAACTGCTGACTACAGCATGCTCAGCACTTAGCTGAGTGTCTTACACTGAGTGTAATACGTGTTAATTGACTATTATCAGTAAAGCTCTTGGTCAACAGTAAGCTATCAATAGTTAAGTTTTTGAGGAGTTAAAAGAATTTCAACCATGTGGATTTCAGATCTCCTAATCCCTATTGTTCAAGGGTCAACTGTATATCCTATTGATTCTGTTTCTCTGGAGAACCTGACTGATACAACAGAGATTGACCTAGGTGAAAGGAAGGATAAGAAAACTTTTTATTCTTCCCTTTTATATCTTCTCCCATCTTCCCCACTTTCAAACTGTGCCTTCCAGGCCACCAAGAGCAGGCACCATGAGCACCAGAGGCCCTTTATATCCATTCTGGGCAGCACAATCACCCAAACAGGGTCTGAGAGCCCTGCTCAGAAGGGCCAATTCACCTCTGAGGCACAGCACCATCTTCCTCTATATTGGTAGCAGGAAAGAAAGAATGGTTGTGTCCTAGAGGAGGCCTCTGAGGCCCTGCTCAATCAACACACCTGCACCTAGCATGGGAAGATGTTCAGCTCATTCAAGGTTTGGGGATTTTTTGCTTACCCCACCTCATCTCACCCTGACCCTTTTGATTTACTCCCAGAGATCCACCTGAGATAAGGATGCGGTGAGTGTTGGGCTGGCAGCTCACAGAGAGTACTCCATTCTCCTGGTGGGCCAAGCTTAGCTCTGTAGAGCCTTGCCTTGCACTCTGACCTCAATGTGCACAGAAACACTAGTCTGTGAGCCATGCCACCAGGCCTCATGGAGCTTGCAATGCCAACACTGGGCGATCTCGCCTTATCTGGGCTTCCCCAGACCTAGATATTCTCCATCCATCTTACTTAGGGCCTTCCCTTCCCATAAGCCTCAGCTTCCAGGAAATCTAGGTAGGTTTCAGGTCTAGGGGTGAACATGGGCTGTTCAACCCCAAGTCCTGTGCTGACACCACTTCCCCAGACAACTGATGGAAGATGCAAAAAAAAACCAGAAACAGTTGCTATAATCTAATTTAGTTAGAAGAAGGTATGTGGGTACAAAGCAAGCATTAAATGACTCTAAAATTAGCATTTCATCAAGACCTAATTTGAGTTCTGTAAGAATTCAGACAGAGAAGGACAAGATCAGGGGGTTAAAGTAATTACAAACCACTTCAGGGCAGCACTAGAAGTTGAGTTGGGTGGATAAAGGTGGAATAGTGACCAGGCCAGTGGGCAGTATGAAGGCATTCAGGACACAGGAAAGCATACTGACAATGTCCATTCCAGCCCTGATGTTGTAGCCCTAACACATGGTCTTTCCATCTATGGTCCATGTCTTCACCAGTCAGGTCGGACACTGAGAAATAACTACAGCAGAGGAAATATCCAGTTCATGAGCTTGCAATTCTATTGCCAAAGCTTACCACATGTATTTCACTCCTACGCTCGCCTTGGTTACTGCAAATGGGAATCAGTGACAATTTCTCCTGAATTTGTACAGATGTGATTGAATCATTCAGCAGGGGCTCCTTTTCAACAAAGGTCTTCAAAATTGACCACTGTGATTCAATTCCATTCAGCATCCATTGAGCACCCATCTGTGCTGAGCAGCATCTGAGATACTAGGGACATGGACACAGAAAATGTCATTCGGACCCTGGAAGAGTCCACAGTCTATAGGGAACACATGTGAGAACAAATTACACTGCAATGTGATCAATGACAACGTAAAAAGTTCCACTTGAAAAACAGTTTTATCTGAGCAAACTCATTACTGGTCTCATAAGGACCTAGTCAGAGAAGCTATAGGCAAAGAGGGACAGACAGATCTGGAAAAAAAATAAAGAATATGTATTTTTTAAGGTAATTGCTAACTCCATTTTAGAGATCAGCTGTTATCTGATTAATTATCTGAGAAAAGAGAAGACAATAAGCTCACAACTGAAATTTTGTTTAAATAAATGGTCTGGCATAAGGTTTAATGAGACCACTTTTTGAAAAGTATTTAAAATTATAGTTTTTGTTAAAAGAACATTTGTTGAGGTCCAAAAAACTGTTGATTGTGCATGCAATTTTTAAAAATAAATCAAATCTCCCTTCAGTAGTTCAAAACTAATATAGGCAATAACTGTCTGATTGCAGCCTTAATGGTTCTGTAATGGGGACAGCACATAGAGTTCGTGTTAAGCATTTTACAGTTAACAACAATTGCCTGTAGTTAAGAAAGCTGATCAAGAAAAGAGAATGTTTATTATTCCTATAATTGAAAAGAGCAAGTCACATTCCATTTCATTTGAGGAAAATGATTCTGTTAGAATATTTATGTGAACCCACGGCCTCGTCATCATTCTCTATTTTTTATTCTCTCAAAAGAGCTTGCAGGGTCTCAGACTGGTGCTTTGCGAGGCCAAGTGAAAACCCAATGGAGAAGGATACTTGCTCCAGGACCAAGAGCTACAGTTCTCTCTGACCTCCCCTTTGTAAGCTTCTCCAATCATTGTTCCCACCCAACCCAGAAAATAGATCAGTTCCCTGGCTATTGCATCTTTGTTTATCACCTGTTCCCACTTGAAGGAAGGTGTATCAGTTAGTTCATCCTGCATAACAAACCACCCCAAAACTCAGTTACTTAAAACAACACTCACTATTGCTCATGTGCCCGCCGGTTAGCTGAGAAAGGCAACTGATCTAGAACAGACTTGCCTCAGCAGCAGCTCTGGCTGGGTTTGACTTTCCCCTGTGGGTTGGGCTCAAGTCTGTTCCAGGAAAGGACAGCAACTACCAAATGAGAGCTCCTGGCATGAAGATGGCAAAAAGACAAACCCAACACCACAAGCACATTTCAAGCCTTTGCTCATCTTTTATCTACTAACATTCCATTGGACAACACTAGTCACATGGCCAAGCTCAACATACTTCCAAGAAGCTATGAAACATA
Organism: Pteropus medius; assembly: GCF_902729225.1. NCBI lineage: Eukaryota > Metazoa > Chordata > Mammalia > Chiroptera > Pteropodidae > Pteropus > Pteropus medius. Next base: position 8,387,752 of record NW_024346771.1, read on the forward strand.
TTCTGTCTCTAGTACAGAGTGGGGGCAAATATTTGCTGAATAGTAATTGAAACTGACATGGTCTGCCCTATCACTTCCTTTGCACATGCTAAGCCCACCCAAGCCTTTGCCAAGACACCCAAAAGCTTCGCCCAATCAGGCTTGAGGTCCAGGATCTCATGGTTACATCAGATCCACGTCTCCTCTTTATTCAGAGCCCATGGATTACAACTGGTCAGAGAAATTTGAAATGCTACTGAGAAAATATTGCCAGGACTCTTACCTGAGGGTATAGATTTTCTTTTGATAAGGCTCTGGGTCTATATCCTGGGAATAGTCCCCTGTCCATCATTTTCCATGACTCTTGGATCCACTCTGGAGAAGGCCCTTCGTTTTCTATCATTCTCCAATGACTTCATGTGCTGAGAGCACTAAAGAATCTGCTCTCTTACATTCCTGAAAAACCTGCCTAGCCTGAGAGAGCTGGGGCCCCAGAATTCTTTTTGCATCTTAAGCAATCAGTCTCCATCCCTTTTAGATCAGGCTGGCAGTATTTTTGCCAACTGAGTTCTTCCAAACATAGGTTTCTATGTATTTGATTCTGGGTACCTTAATATACCAACAACCACATCCACAATTTTCTGCTGAGGTATGCCTTGCTCTCTTGACTTCATTATGGGCACTTTGGAAGCATTGGGCTCAGATGAGCCCAAGCACTTAATCATTCTAGGGCCCCTTTGACAAGCTGAGGAGCTCTATGAAGTGCCACCTTAATGATTTTAGAAGTCTTAACAAGGCTGTGTCTTACTTCGAGAACCTTTTCCTGAATGGAGAGGCTAAGCGTGAGCAATAGTGTCATTTTCAAACCCAGAAAACCCAGGAATTTCTGACCTCTCTATGTGCCCTTTCACTTCTGTTTACCAACTGGCCATTTCTTTCCTGAGTTTTTCTCTTCCCTGGTGGCCCCCCTGTTGTGGCAAGGACGAGTGCTAAAGACTATGCTCCTAGAAGGACCAGTGTTTCAAAGACTTGCTCCTGCAGTTTCTCTCTCCGCAAAATCAGGAAAGAGTAACAAGGGACTGCCACCAAATCCCAAAAAGCAAAGTCTACCAAAAGATCCCACAGGAGCCACCATGTCCGCCGACAACACCACCTACAAGAACCTCCAACATCATGACTACACCGGGTACACCTTCTTAGACCTGAACCTGAACCTCTCGAAGTTCAGGCTTCCTCAGCCCTCTTCCAGACGAGAGTCACCTCGCCACTGAGCTCCACTTAAAGATCACCCTCCCATCATATTTGCTGTATTCTGCAATGAAGGTGTTGGCCAAAGCATCAATTTCATTTGGGACCTGGGTCCTCTTTCAAGCTCATTGACAGAATTCAGTTTTGTGCTGCTAGAGGACTGAAACACTGGGTCCCAGAAGCCATCTGCAACTCCCTACCATGTAGCCCTCTCCACATATGGAAGTTTGTTTCTTTAAGGCCAACATAAGAGTGCTGCTGCTGCTTTCATCTCTGATCTCTAGAACCGCTTTTGAAGGACTTGCCTGATTAGACCAGGCCCACCCAGAATAATCGTTGGTTTGATTATATCTGTGAAATACCTTTATCTATAGCATAATCTAATTATGAGAGTAAAATCATATTTACAGGTCCCACCAACAGTCAAAACAAGGTGATCATACATGGACATGACCCTTTGGGGACCATCTTAGAATTCTATCACTCTTCCCATTCTTATCTGAACAGAACACAAAATCTCCTACCAGAAAAATAAGACTCTAATAGTATGCCTTGTTTAAGGTCCCTGAAACAACTTCCTTTTAGGGTTTCCCTAACAAATGCATTTTATATCAAGAATGGGTTTCTTTGGTAACTGGGTTATCCTTGAAACATAAAGCTGGGTGGCACAACTTAATTATAATACAACACTGTGAATTTAGGCAAAATGACACATCATTTGGAACACAATAGTCTTGGTTGGCTTTTAGCTCTATCTTTTAAATGTGTTGATGAGTTCCTCAGATTGGAGAAGTACTGCCTTGGAATGCCCGGCCATTCACCGAAAGAGTCCCGATGTCCCCCAGTTGGCCTGATGGATAGAGAAGGTCCAGGCCTTATCAGTCCAAGAGGAAGAGAGTTTTTCAGAGCTAGAAATACTTCTGGATACCACTCAAATCTGACCCCATGAGCAGTGGCTCCTGATAGGGCTGCCCCTGCTTCCACCACACCCCACCTCCTAGCTCTCATCTGTCATTCTACAACTCCTCTCATTGAGGGTGTCATTAACACCCATTACAGTGAGGAGCTCTCTGACAAAAGGGACAGACTTAATTTTCAGCTTTAGCGTGAAGAAGAAAGAAAATCATTAATGTTAACAGTTCTTAAAGAAGAAGGACATACATTTTATATCCATTTCCAGTCATCCTCAGTAATATACTGATGAATATTTATACAAAGAAATATTCTCTTCTGCATCATCCTGAATATGCTTCTCCAGTGTTGATGGGTCTACACTTAAAGAGCTCTGACAGAGCATCATGCCAAGGCTTTGAGCAGGGGAGGATTCACTGGGTTCCTGACTTTGTGCTCCAGGCCTTCTTCATTCGTGACCTTGCTAAAACCCCATAATTGCCCTGTTGAGGATTATTAACCCACTTTTTTAGATGAGTTATCAAGTTCGCAGAGGCTAAGAAAGTTTCCCCAATGTGTCACCCTTGTGTTTCCAGTGCAGGTCTGTCTTGTCTCCACATTCCCCCTCTTTATACTTCACATCACCCTGCTATAAAGAAACACATATTTCTGCTCTGTTCCAGTGGAGTTTCACAGCAGAGCTTTTCATGAAAAAGGACTCATGGTCCAACTGCAAATGTGTTTGCATACATCCTTGGCTGGTGCTTAAGTGAACTTGAGCATTTTATGTAAATGCCAAGAAAGAAAGAAGTAAATTTTTACATGCTAGAAAAGAAGAGTAAACATTCTCAAACTCTCTTGGGTACACCCTGAGAGCTGTCAAAATGCAGCCCCTTGCAGAGATTTGGATTCCTAGGTCCGGATATTGCCTCAGTGGTTGGACGCTGGCCTACCTATCAGCTGGCATAAGCAATCATCCAGGTTTGCCAGGACTGAGAGGTTTCTGGAATACAGGACTTTCAGTGCTAAAACTGGGAAGATGCCAGGCATTGAGATGAGTTGGTCATCCTACTAGTGTCTGCTGTCTCTTCTCCCTTCCCAACAGCACCCTCAATTCTATTGGGTATCCATCTGTCCCACACACAGGCTCTGGGTTGTGGCCTATTGCCCTTAGTCATTGGTTCAGAGGTAGGCATGTGACCTAATCAGACTCAACCTAGGAGAATCGAAGACTGAGGCCTGGCCTACTGGGACAGCAGTACTCCCTGCCCCATGGATTATGTGGAGTAATGTGTTGTGATCTCTAAAGCAGAGGCAGCCATATTACTACTATGAAGCCAAGGCCATAAAGAGCAGGAGCAGTGAGATCAAATGACGCCTTGTCCCTGAAAACCTAGAGTCTCACCTAACCTTCAACCTACCCTACCTCCAGCGTCTCTGGATCACAAATCCTCTTTATTTTTTTTTCCCTCCTTTAATTCCCCCACATACACTCCCACTTCCACCCCTAACCTATGGATGTTGCCGTTTCCCCTTAAGAACTGGATCTCTGAGCGTCTCCTCCCACACACTCGACAGGAAAAGAGGGTGGGGTGAGGTGGTGCATAGAGATCGGACCTCAATATAAGACAGCATTTTTAACTATTCCCGTTGATGTGCTTTACTTGATCCTGTATGCATTTGTCAGTGCTGACTCTAACCATCTTCATCTGAGCAGAGTCAGTCAGGCTGTTTCTGGGAGGCCCTGCTGACATCCTGGTCACGTCAGGTCACTCAGGGCAGTTACAGCCCTTACCCAACAACATGTGCCTCTTCACGATGAAAGAACATAGCCTCTTCTCTCTGCCCCTTCTCTTAAAAAAACAGGTAAGTGTTCTCCCACTTTATATAGCGCTTCTAAACATATATAAGAAAGGAATATTGTTTAGAGTTGACATGGAAAGTGTCTTCTTTTGTGTTGTGTGACGATTCATTTTCCAAAGCCTTTTTCCTCTGCTTTGGAAAAGCCCTGGATCCATGTGGGACCTTGTCAAGTGGCATCAACAGCTGCCTCCTAAATGTCATCTTTCTGAGAGAAAACTCAGAACCTACCCTGGAGAAACATATAGTGTGAGCGAAGGGAAAGACTCTTGACTTAGGAGCACCCAGCATTGCACTAGGTGGGCTTGGAAGAGGTGGAGACTGGTAGTCATTTTGCTGTGTCACCGTGGCTGGGTTGTGGGATCCAGGTATTTAATCAAACACTAATCTAGATGCTGCTGTGAACGTATTTTGTAGCTATGATTAACATCTTCAATCGTAGACTGAGTAAAGCAGTTTACTCTCTATAGTGTGGGTGAGCCTCATCCAATCAGTTCAAGGCCTTAAGAGCATAACAGGTTTCCTGAAGAAGTTCTGCCTCAAGACTGTGACATCAATTCCTGCTTGAGTTTCCAGGCTGCCATCCTGCCCTGTGGATTTCAGACTTGCCTACTCCCACAATTGCATGTACCTATTTTTATGTGTGTGTGTGTGTGGATACACACGGATATGGATATGGATACACCCTATTGTTTTAATTTCTCTGGAGAATTCTGTCTGTTACAGAGGCCTCTTTCTCTTTTCTATGCTGCATTTGGGACAAAAGCAGAGCTTAAGCAATGCGCAGAGGACAGGAGGAATTAAATGCAGTTCCAGTGTCCCTCCAGCTCTGCCACTAAGACAATGGGACTAGAAACAGACTGGCTCATTGGAGCAGAGAAAAGTCTGATTTAGACACTAGCCTCAGTCCCAGAGGTTGAGTACGGGAAAAGGTGAGATTGCCATGGTACCCCGATCGGCCACCTACTTTCTCTGCATCCATGATTACTAACACCACATACAGAGTCTCAGATTTGAAATGATTTCAAAGGAAATTGTCAGAAGCAATGGAGATTCCTTCTAGTTACAAAGAGGGAGAAGGACACCATCTCCTATCTCATTTCACAAAGATTGCATTATGGCAGCTAAAGCCAAGCTCTTTGGAAATAAGCTCCTAACACAGGGAATGGTGTGTGGACAACATTTGAGCACATTCTCTGTGCCTGGCCCCATGTGAGCACCCACAGGGAAAAATGCTAGAAGAAAGAGGCCTGGTTCCTGCCTCAAGGACATGACCTTGTAACTGTTAGGCTCATATCTCTTTCAAGGCCAGCCCCAGCCCTAGAGAGCATCCCAAACCATAATGTATAGGATGCATTGGCAGGTCTTCATGATCCTGCCTGCTCTACCCCTGCCCTCTTTGTTACTGTTCTTGCAGTCCTTTGTTCTACCTCTCCGTCCTATGCTCTGGCCACTCTATGCCTCCGCACCTTGCACCCCCTCCTCTCTCTGCTTCATGGCCAGCTCTGTGTAGGGCTCCTTGGATGGCCTTCCGTAGTCCACAGCACTAACTGTGGCTTTGTGATTTGACCCTTTCTTCTGCATGTTCATCTCTGATGTCTCTGTGTGTCTAAATCTCCTCTTCTTATAGAGATACCCACCAGATTGGATCAGGGTCCATCCTAAAAATCCCATTTTCATTTAATCACCTCTCTAAAGTTTTTGTCTCTGAACATAGCCAATTTGGAGGTGATAGGGGTAGAGTTTCAACATATGAATTTGGGAGGACACAATTCAGCCCATAACACAAAGAATGTGAGTTTGTCCCAGAAAAATAAGGAATGAGCCATGGGGCAAACCACCCTGGAGGATGAGTCTGAGGAAAGCAATTCACCAGAAATCTAGCTCCCTCTGGAACTGGCTCCTTCATCCCCTCCATGACACTCACCTGGAGTTCTTAGGTGCACGTGTCATCCTCCTTCGGGGAGAGAAAACTAAAGACATCTCCAGGAGTAATGAGCTTTCTTCTCCCCCAGGTCTGAGTGGAACAGAATGCACTCCCAACAGCCACTAGGTCTTTGGATATTCTTGTCCCTTCCAACCAGTCTCAGAGCAGCTAGGTAGGTAGCCTGGTGGAATTAGCCATTTTTTGGATATTTTGGACACAACTCTAAAATAGAATATTATGTAACAAATGAAATGATGAAATGATTTGTTGATTTTATTAAACAAAAATCAAAAATTCATAAAATTATGTGCATCGCAACTGTATTTTTAGTTAAATCACATATTTATGTGAGAAAATACTCAAAAATCTCGTGTTATCATGCTAACTGGTTCCATCTCTATATATTAGAGTTTCACGTAATTTTCTTCCTGGTTATGTATTTTCTTTTTTGTACAATGGCCATGTATTACGCACAGTGGAGGCAGAAGAGTATAGTTCTTAAAAATGTATACTCTACAGTTGAAATTTCTAAGCTCCTCCAGCCCACGGTGTGACTTGGTGTATAGAGAATAAAGAATTAAGAACTTTAGAAATGGACTTCACTGGGAGCCAAGACAATAATGACAACTGGTAAACACAGTCACATGATTGGACATCCCTCTGGATGTGAACAGAATGCTCAAAACCACAGAAACATCAGCCACAACTGCAGTCAATAAATTACGACTGCGAAAGCCAATAAGCAAAAGGATTCCATCCTGTAAGGACCATATAAGCTGAACATTTCAGGCAGATAATGTCCAAGTCTGACCCAAGACCACCACAATGAGCACTCTTAGAGATGAAGACTCTGACTTTCTACCTATTGTAGCAACTGGCTTGGACCTACGCCGGACCATCTGTGCTACCAGTCAGCAAAGTTCACTTTGGAGACCCTAAGGACTTTCATCCCTTCTCTCTGCCATGTAAGCCTCTGTACCTTCCCCTCTCAATGTGTTGTGTGTTGACCTGCATGGATACCTGATTGGTTTATCTGAGAAGGTTCTACTCATGTTACGACGTAAAGTAAAATAAACCTGATATTGTGGAAAAACACAAACACATCCAAGAGTGTTATTTTGGTGGCTGCCTTCCTTGCTCACAACAGAGAAGTAGTTGACACTCTTTGAACTTCAGTTTCCTCATCTGTGAATGAGGCTATTACAGCGTCTGCTTCACAGGGTTGTGCTGAGGATGAAATGGGAGAAACCACTTCAAGCTCTCAGCACAGTGCCTGGGATACAAAAGTGCTCAAGAGTTATTATTTCTGTAATTAGTACTCAAAACTAAGAGCAAATCACCTTACATATGCCCCTCATTCATAATTACTAGAATGGTGTCTTGAGACCCCAGGCATTCAATAAATATATCAAAAGTAAAATAAATAAAATAAAATAATAAAGAAATGAATAAATGACCAAACCACCCAGCAAGGAAAGCTGCTCCACACAGGGCAGGGTTCACACCTGTGGTGTCCAAGGTCACTGCAGCAAGTGGTGACACACACTGTGCACCGCCAGGCCCCACGACTGGCCCCACACCAACTCTTCCCTCAGGGCTGGCATCCAGAATGCTGACTAGCTCAGCACTGGCCCCGGTTCCCAGAACTGGTCACCAAACACAAATGGTTTGCCCTGAACTCACAGTCCCCACAAGACTGATGGGCCCTCAACCACATCCTGCTCTACGCTCTCACCCTTCATAACCCCACCTTCCAGCCAGTCTCAAGGACCATACTGAACTTGTGGGATTCTGTTACAAATTAACGCTATTATTTATTGAGCACCTGTCATGTGCCAGCCCAGGACTGGATTCTTTACATATGTTATTCCATTCCAGTTCATACAAGAAGCCTATGAAGTAAATAGAGTATTAAAATGGAAAATGATGTATTACAGGTCAACCCCAAGCTCAATTTCTTAAACCAGTAACACAACTGAAATAATGTGTTATGATGTAAAATGCTTAAACCATTGCTTGCTAAACAATCAACATGATTATTAACAAATGTTTACCTTTTGTCAATAATAAGACATCCCGGCACCAACAAAACCTAAGAAAAACATTCTCTCTATCTCTCTCTTTTTTTTTTTTTTTTTTTTTGACATTCAGACATCTTCAAAAGTCTGCCAGATGTGCTGATAATGAATAAATTGTATTTGGAATGTAACTCAAAACTTTTTTCTCACATGGTTTTATTTTAATTAAGGTATAATTTATATACAATGGAGAGCACAAATCTTAAACTTTTTACATTGTAAACACCCATGAAAGCACCCCCACAACAAGTTACAGAATGCTCCAGCACCCCACTAAGCTCCCCTGTGCCCTTTCCAGTCAGCACCCCCGACCTCCAGAAGGAACCTGCTATAGACTGAATTGTGACCCCCCAAAATTTGTATGTTGAAGCCCTAATCCCCAGTGTGCCTTGGAGATGGGGCCTTTACAGAAGTAATTAGGGTCAAAGGAAGTCATGAGGTGGGGAATTCATGATGGGTTTAATGTCCTTAAAGAAGAGACAACAGATAGTTTGCTCACTCTCTTCCTCTCTGTTTGCCATGTGAGGACACAGTAAGAGGTGACTGCAAATCAGGAAAACCGCTCATACCAGAAATCAGCCATGCTGGCACCTGATCTTGAACTCCCAGCCTCCACAACTGTGAGAAGTAAATTTCTATTGTTGAAACTACCCAAGTTATGTCATTTTGTTATGGCAGCCCAAGCCAACTAAGACAGAACCTCTATCTCGACACCATCTACCACAAGCCAGTTTGGACCTTTGCCACCCATGTGGAGTTTGACCTTAGCTACCCATGTGGAGTTTGACCTTAGCTAATGAGATGGAGGAGCCAAGAGAAATGTGGTATCTCATCAGATGGTCTCTTCTCTGTTGAGCTGGGGCCCGTGACCCTTGAAGAAAAGACCTTGGAGTCACGTGGAGAAGCCAGATGGCTCTGGGAAAGGACAGTTAAGGGATCTCTGCTCCCGCCAGCAGCCCTCAAAAGCTTCCACCTCCGCATTCCATCTGTTCAAACTCAAGTCCAAAGGGGAGCCTGCAGTGTTCTCAAGGATGGGCTTCCAGATTTGCTTTATTTTTAGACAATTTATCACTTTCTTTCTCCCATGGCCAGTCCTGTCAGTACGAGAGAGTTGTATCAGTGGAGGGTAGCTGTAATAAATTCTTAATTAGTTGTGAAATCAGTCCCAGAAATATGACAGAATTTATTTGGTTAGGAAGTGGGTCTCCACACTAGAGGTTTGTTATTATTAATGAGAAGTTGACAGAGAAAACTCTCTCAAGGTAAGAATCACAATAAATTCAAACTTACTTTCTTTCTCAATTCCATAGCAGGAGAGCTTGAGAACTCAGGGAGAGCCACTTAAAAGGGAAAAAAAAAACTGCAAAATACCTGATAAAATACTTTTACTGGGACAATGACCCACAGAGTGGCTAAGGCTGTACAGAGGTATGTGACAATGGGGTCTGTGGGGAGCACATGGAAGGAGCACTAACCCCAGACTGGAAATTATGAAGGATCCGCAGAGCTGTGGCTCCTGAGCTGAGTGTTCAAAGGCAAGTAGGAGACATCCATATTGAGAATGGATGGAGACTCAAGTAGAGGAGTGCAGACAATAGCACGGAGAGCAGGTGCTGGAAATGGGGTGAGAGGGACTTGCATGAAATGCTAAGGTGCTTGGAATTTGTCCCACAGGCAAGACAGCTCCAGAATAACTTGAGGCAGAGGTGTGATATGGTTTAATTAGAAGTCAGAAAAATGAAGGAGAAGTGATAGAGGAGTCAATGACTCCTTGGTTTCTGGTCATCCCCAAGAAAGAGAACATGAGCTGAGGAGCAAGTGGGAAGGGGTAAAGTGGGAGAAGATGATGAGTTTAGTTCAGGGCATGTTGGCTTTGTGGCTTCTGTGAGACATCCACATAAAGGCATCCTAGACACAACTGGATGTATAATTATAAAGCTCAGGAGAGAGAGCCTTGAGTTATAAATACAGCAGTGGTAGCCACTGGCATGAAGTGTGTATAAGTTGTTCCACAATACTAACAGTCGAGTCATCAAGATGTCCCATTTCACAACCTTGGGCCTACTTCTCCCCACTTCCTCAATCATCCAAGAAGCACAGTGGCTCATTCAAACCAAAGGAAGATTGTCCACTTCCTGGATAATATAGCTCTGAGGGGCTGAGTCTGCTGCAGAGAGGATGCTCTCAGTGTGGCGTACTGGCAGGCACCCAGCAGCCACATAACAACAAAGCTGTGCGTCCAGGTCGACACAACCCTCTGAGGGAGGGAAGTACACCTAAACTTCCCTTGTTTCCATACCAAGCTCTGTCCCAGCAGCCTGTGGCCTATGCCCTTCACATATTCTCTCAGCCCTTCTCTTCCAAAGGTCCATGATGTCAGAGCTGGCTCAAATATCTGTCATCTATGACATGCACACTAGCATCCTTCCCAGCAGTGCCAAGCAACTAAAAGCATGCATTCCCTGCCATTCTCAAAAAAAAGCTTAATTGCCTTCATGGTTTAAATGAATCGGTTAGATTTATTTCTTAAATAAGATAATAAACCACAAAGTAGTTTATTATGTAGTACAAAGTCCACATAATTTAGAATTCTGTGAGTACAAAAGGAAAGCCACAAAAGAATTTTTCTTCTCACTGATGTCCTCCAGGCCTTCCAGCTCCCCACCTACAGACAGCCAGCTATCAGCGTCTCCTGCTTAGCTCTAGATACATTTTTTGGCTATCCAAGCACATACTTACCCATATTCCCAGTGGACTGCAGACCCTGGTCTGTACTTTGATTTTTTTATTTAACAATATATCCTGAAGATCATTTCAAATTAGTGCTTAGGAAGCATTCTCATTCTTTTTAGAGATATGTTATGAATTTGCATTAATAACATAATTTGTGCAGCCACCTCTCTAATGGCGAGCACTTGGCTTGTATCCTATGCTTTTCTCTTGTCAACAATGTTGTAACTAATAACTGTGTTATTAGTTACACTCATCTCACTCATCTCACTCATGAGTGAAAAATCTGTAGGTTGATACCCTAGATGTGAAAAGGCTGAGTCAGTGTTACCATCTCTCAGAAACCACTCAAGAAACTCACGAGTACTTTTTTCCTAATAGCAGAAAAAAATAAAATGTAAGGTAAATGTCATCAGAAAAGGGAATACAAAGGACAGGAGACAAGATGGCACTGTGTCTAGATTTTCTAAAATATGCAGGAGTTAAATAAAGGAGTAAAGGATAGCCAAGTAATTGATGGATGTGGCAGGTTAGGCTCTCCAGGAAGCAGAACCAAAGTCTGAGGTTGTTTATTATAGGATTGCCTTTGAAATCCACACCTGTCGAAAGGAGGGAATGGAAACAGGAGTGGATGGGAAAGAAGCGAGGTGTTATGCAGACTAACATTGTGGGGCACTCACCCCTGAAGTGAGTGGCCAAAGGTGCTCTGAATAGGACCAAAATAGCTAAACCATAACCCCTCTTCCTCCATCAGTCATCAGCTGTGTGCTACCCCATGCAAGGAAAGCTGAGAGAATCCCTGAAGACAGCTGAAGGCTTTATACCAACAGCACATACAGCAGCTGGGCAACAAGTCCTTCCCTGAAGGGAGAGCTGGGCAGTGCATCTCCATGTCCATCTCATCAGAGGGCAAGACCTCAGGAAAAAAACAGTTTCTTTTGTAGATAAAAATGCAAGACATCAAGGGAACCCAAGTCTTGGTGAAAGGGTTCCTCTTTCAGCCAAGTAAAGTGGTATAGAGGGCATGGCTGAGTGATAGAGATGTGAACTCCATGCCTGAACTGCAGAATCCTAATCCTGACACTAACTAGATGTGCTATGGACAAGTAACTTAGTTACTCTGACATCACTTCTAGGCAACCATCTTACTGCTGAGAACTGCTGTTCCTGGTGCTGCTTAGAGTCCTCACCCAACCTCTGGGCCTGGAGCCCTGCAGCAGGTGAGAGGTAGAAGAGAAAGTGCACAAGCTTAAGGAAAGTTCAGGTTAGTTCAGGGTTTAACTCTTCTGAGCTTCAGTTTCCCCATCTATAAAGTGCATGCAATAAAACCTACCTTGCAGGGTTGTATGAGACTCTGATGAAGAAAAAATATAAAATCCCTGGCACATAGCAAGAAATAGTAGCCACCTCTGTTTTAATATTGTTGTGATTATGAAAAGAGATGCTCTGAATTTGAAAATTCGACCTTTGTGAAAAGAGAGCTATAGCTGATCAAAACCTCTGCTTTCTCTTTTTCCTTTCTGCTCATCTCCTTTTCCTTTCTCCCTCCTCATTCTCCCTTCTTGGACTCCTCTCCTTGCTGAATCCATGCCCTCCTTTTTCTCTTTCCTCCCTATTCCTCCCCTTCTCTTTTCTTCTCACATCATCCATCACTCCACAAACCCTAAATCTTGGGAACTTGTAAGAAATAGTAAAATCAGTCCTTAATACCATCATTCTTCCCAGTCAACACCGTCTCTCCCCATGCTATCACTATTTTCCCAAGACCTGGCCACATCCTGTTCTCAAAGTTCTGCTACCTACTGGCTTTCAGCCAATCCAAAGACAGATCGGTTATATTTCTATAGGAACTCTAAATTGAAAAGCCTGGGAGACTCAGATCAATGGAACAGCACTGAGGCACTTTTTTTTCTGTACAGGCCATTATGCTATGTGACCACACCTGAGTATATAAGTGTATGCACAAATGTGCATGCATGCATATAACCAGACTTGGTACCACATTTCTGTGAGATGGAGAGAAGTTTGCAAAGAGCCTTCAGGTCCTGGGTAAAGCTGATCTGTTTCCCAAACCTAGTTGTTCTCAAAATCCAACCCCAGACCAATAACATCGGTATCACCTGGGAACATGTTATACAAATTCTCAGCCCCAGCCCAGATCTCCTGAATCAGAAACTCTGGAGTTTTGTGGGGTGGGGTTACAGAGAAAGAGCTGATCCTGGGTCTGATATTCAGCTTCTGAGCCTCCTTCCACTCACTACATCAACTAGTATTACCTACCACTGCCTCATTGGGCCACTGACACACTCTTGTCCCTGGTTTGCTCAAATTCAGATTCCTCAATTGCTAGATTATAGTTATCAAGGAATAGCTCTGAACATTCATTCTACTGCTCGAACACCTTCAGCACCCCCCACTGTCCATAGAGCCAAGGCTAAACCACTTGGCAAAGCCATCAGATGATCTCTCTGACCAAGAGGCAGTGTGCCCTCTCTATTCATCCCCTGGGACTCTCAACCCAGATACTGTTGCTGAATACACTGTGCCCACTTGGCAGAGTTCATTCAAATGCAATGATCCATCATTTCATTTTCTAATATGACCTCCTCCATGAAACCTCATTCTCTCAAGCTCTTTATCTATTTTTGCATCTCAGATTCTCCTTCCCATGTTTATTACACAGATCTTCATGGGAAGCCTGACCAAGTTTCATCTCCTTTCCCAAGGCCCCTAAAATCATGCCCCTTTATCATAGATGGACAACATCAAGTTTAAGAGAGAAGGATGATCTGCTAAATAGACGGACTAGTAAGACATCCCACACTAAGGACGAGCCTAGTGAGAAGTGTTTTACAAGAGAAAATTGCATCACCCATAAACCATAAAGAATTTTGTAGAAAAAAATTGGCTCTCAATGAGCTTCCCCATTGTTGGTAAAAATTATTATTAATTTTAATGGCTTCAAGCAGTGCCATTAATAAGCAGGTCAATAAATCTCTACTTCTGCCCTTGCAAATTTGCTAATTGCCAATTAAAATGCCAGAATGTCTTTCTAAGTGACTATGTTAAATAAGAATACCATGACTGATTCAGAATCTCCTAAATGTTTGAGGGAGCATCTCCTCTCCACTGAGAAAACACCAATTATTACTAAAACCTCTGGAATTTGATTAAGGAAGGGCAGAGAGAACTAACCAGAGCCAGCAGAGATGGGGAGTGTCTCACTGAAGACCACCAGGGGAAACTCATCAGCAAGTCATTACAACAGCAAACACATATATATATCTTACTGTGTGCCAGTTACTGTTCTGAGCCCATTACACTTAACTGGTTTAGTCCTCAGCTCTCTTCTATGAGGGAGTTGCTGTGAGCATTACTATTGGTAATACTTTGTACTTACTGATGTATTATTATTCATTTTCACTCTGATTTAAATAAACCAACATTTACCTTAATGGTTCCTGTGAACTCAGCTTTGATTTTCTGGTTTGTTTACAACTAGATTGTTGTTATCATGATGTTGAGCCTCATTCATCTATGCATTCAGAGTCATATACTGAGTCTGAAAATACTCATTAAGTGCAACACAGTTTTATTGAATGTGCAAAATGAAAAAAACAGGCACGATATATGTGTTTCGAAAATCCTTTTATTTTCTTCCTAGGAGCACAGTTTAACACAGTTACTGAGCCCCCAGGAGTTAGTTTGGAGCTGTGTGACTGAACTAAAATGAAGGGAATGACAGTAGAAGTGGCATTGCCAATGTGAGAAATGTCCAAACCTGTAGAGAATTTTAATGAGTTTATTGAGCCAAACTGACAACAATTGCTGGGAAGCAAAATCTCAATGGATTGAGAAAATGCTCCAGAGGCTGGTAGTTTTGCAGCTTATTTTATACATTAGAATCAAAGGAGGAGACATAAGAAGGGTTTACATGAAATCCATTGGTGGTAGATTAAGGGAGTGGGAGAAAGCAAGGCAGGGAAACCTCTGGGATTGGATAAAAAGGCAAAAAAGAGCAAAACACACTTCTTTTACATTGCTAGGTACAGGATAGTTAATGATTAATATTTATAGCACATAGAGATGATATGTGGTAAACACGATAATAGTGAAGGATCTCATGCTCTGGTTCCAGTGCTTGGGCCTTGAGAGGTCTGGAAAAGAAGATTACTCTGACATTGTAAACATACACAAACTTCATTTCTTTAATATAGCTTTTTTCTCTGATTCAAGCAGGCTTTGCCTAATATAACAACATTATGGCTCACTTGCTGTTCCGCCCTTATCCTTCCACCTTTGTATGCCTACTTCCTTAATCATTAAGCCTTAGGACATGAGGTTCTGGAAAGTGTCGAATATTTTATGAATAGAGCCACAGGTCTATCGATTATGAGAACCATAAGTTTCAGTTAAACTAAGGATAACATATTGGCTTCAGGTGTGTTTCAGCCCCAGACCCATAGAGGTGGAACAGCCCCACTGACCACCTTCCCACAAGACCAGACAGGATAATATTATGGCTGATTCCAGAACTGGACAATTACACCAGCCCTGCCCAATCAGAAGCACCCATGACCCCAATTCCCTTAGTTTCCATGACTAAGGGTTTTTCACAATATACTCTATCCCCTTGAGACACCTGGGGGACAAAGTATTTCAGCAGTAGCTCACCTATGTCTCCAGGACTTGCGACTCTCAAAAATAAACCTTTACTTTCTTTTCTGCAAAACTCATATGTCTTTCTTTGGACTTAGACACATGCAGGCAGACGGACTCCTTTGCTGGGGTAACAACGATGCAAAGGTATGTTATCTTAGATGCAAAAAGACAATAGACAGACTCACTTAAATTAAAGACTGACATTTGTTAGGGAAGCTACAAGCCTAGGATGTGACTAACGACCATGACTACCTTTAATTTATTTATTTTTTTAATTTATTTTTTTATGGTGACATTGGTTAACAAAAACCAATAAGTTTCAGCTATACACTTTAATAGTAAGGCATATATATATTTACACTGTGTGCTCACCTCCCATTGTTAAATTTCTTTCTGTTACCACATTATATGACCACCTTTACCCCATCTACCTCCTCCCTGACCCCAACCCCCAACCCTCTGGCAATCTCTAGTCTATAGTCCATGTCCAAGAGTCTCTGTTTGTTTGTATTGTTCATTTGCTACTTTTAGGTTTATATCACACATGTAAGTGATATCATGTGATTTTCAAATTTGTCGATCTTGCTTATTTTGCTTAGTATGATTTTCTCAACGTGCATCCATATTGTTGTAAATGGCAGTATTTCATCTCTTCTTATGGCTGAGTGATATTCCCTTGTACATATGTACCACAGCTTCTTTAGCCAGTCATCTATCGTAGGACATTTCGATTGCTTCCATGTCCTGGCCACTGAAAATAATGCCGCTATGAACATCGGTGTGCAAATATCTTTTTGGATATGGGTTTTCAAGTCTGAGGTAAATACCCAGTAGAGGGATTGCCGGATCATATGGTAGATCAATTCTTAGTTTTTTGAGGAAACTTCATACTGTTTTCCATAGAGGCTGTACCAATTTGCAGTCCCACCAGCAGTGTATGAGGGTTCCATTTTCTCTGAATCCTCTCCAGAATTTGTTATTACTTGTCCTGTTGATTATAGCTATTCCAACAGGTGTAAGATGGTGTTTCATTGTGGTTTTGATTTGCATTTTCCTAATAACTAGCGATGTTGAGCATCTTTTTACATATTTATTGGCCATATGTATGTCCTCTAGGGAGAAGTATCTGTTCAGGTCCTCTGCCCATTTTGTGATTGGACTGTTTGTTTTTGTTGTTACTGAGTTGTATGAGTTCTTTGTATATTTTGGATATTAGGCCTTTATCAAAGGTGTTGCTTGCAAATATATTTTCCCATTCAGATGGCTGTCTCTTTACTTTGTTGACAGTTTCTTTTGCTGAGCTGAAGATTTTTAATTTGATGCAGTCCAACTCATTTATTTTTGCTTTTACTTCCCTTGCCTTTGAGATCAAATTCATAACATCTTCTTTAAGACCAAGGTCCTTGAGTTTGGTTCCTATGTTTTCTTCTATGCATTTTATTGTTTCGGATATTATTCAGGTCCTTAATCCATTCTGTGTTAATTATGGTATGTGGTGATAAATAACAGTCTAGTTTCATTCTTTTGCAGGTGGCTTTCCAGTTTTCCCAGAACCATTTATTGAAGAGGCTTTCCTTTCTCCACTGTATGCTTTTGGCTTCTTTGTTGAAAATTATTTGCCCATATAAATATTGGTTTACTTCTGGACTCTCGATTCTGCTCCACTTGTTCATGTGTCTGTTTTGCTCTCAATACCATGCCATTTTGATTGTTGTCACCTTGTAGTATAATTTGAAGTTGAGTAGAGTGATGCCTCCAGCCTCGTTCTTTGTTTTCAGGATGGCTTTGGCAATTTAGGGTCTTTTGTGCTTCCATATAAATCTGATGATTTATTGTTCAATTTCTTTTAAAAATGCCAATGGGATTTTGATGGGCATTGCATTCAATCTGTATAATGCTTTAGGTAATATGGTCATTTTAACTATGTTGATTCTTCCAATCCAAGAATACACAATATCTTTCCATTTCTTTGTATCTTCTTCGATTTCTTTTAATAAGGTCTTATAATTTTAATTATATAGGTCCTTCACATGTTTCGCTAGATTTATTCCTAAGTATTTTATTCTTTCTGTTGCAATTGCAAAAGAAATTATGTTTTCCACTTCTTTTTCTGACACTTCATTACTAGAGTATAGGAACGCTATGGATTTTTGAACATTGATTTTGTATCCAGAACCTTTACTGTATTTGCTTATTGTTTCTAGTAGTGTTCTCAAGGAGTTTTTAGGGTTTTCTACATAGAGAATCATGTCATCTGCAAATAGTGACAGTTTGACTTCTTCGTTTCCTATATGGATGCCTTTTATATCTTTCTCCTGTCTGATTGCACTTGCTAGGACCTCCAATGTCATATTGAATAAAAGTGGTGATAGTGGACAGCCTTGCCTTGTTTCCTGTACTTAGAAGGAAGGTTTATAGTTTTTCACCATTAAGTATAATGTTGGCTGAGGGTTTGTTATATATAGCCTTTATTATGTTAAGGTAATTTCCTTCTATACCAATTTGTTAAGTGTTTTGATCATAAATGAATGCTGTATCTTGTTGAAGGCTTTTCTGCATCTATTGATATGATCACATGATTCTTATTTTTTAATTTGTTTATGTGGTATATCACATTAATCAATTTGCATATGTTGAACCATCCCTGTGCATCTGGGATGAAGCCCACTTGATCGTGGTGTATAATCTTTTTAATATGTTGGTGTATTCAGTTGGCTAGTATCTTATTTAGGATTTTTGCATCTGTGTTCATGAAAGATATTGGTCTGTGGTTTTCTATTTTTGTGTTATCCTTACCAGGTTTTGGTATCATGGTAATATTGGCCTCATAAAATGATTTGGGAAGTGTTGCCTCCTCTTTGATTTTTTGGAAGAGTTTGAGGAGAATAGATATTAAATCTGTGAATGTTTGGTAGAATTCACTGATGAAGCTATCTGGTCCTGGACTTTTACTTTTTGGTAGGTTTTTTATGATCATTTTAATTTCCATTCTGCTGATCAATCTGTTTAGATTTTCCAGTTCTTGATTTTGTCTAGGAAGATTGTATTTTTCAAAGTACTGGTCCACTTCCTCTAGGTTATTAAATTTGATGTTATGTACTTTTTCATAGTATTATTGCACGATCCTTCATATTTCTGTGATGTCTGTCGTAATTTCCCCTTTCATCCCTCATTTGTTTATTTGTGTCCTTTCTCTTTGTTTTTTAGTGAGTCTAGCCAGGGATTTGTCAATTGTATTAACTTTCTCAAAGAAAGAGCTCTTTGTTGCATTTTTTTCTTTTTTTTTTTTTTGATTAGTTTGTTTTTTTATTCCTTAAATTCTGCATATAGTGAAATCATATAATGTTTATCTTTCTCTATCTGACTTAAATACCTTCTAGGTTAATCACAGCAATATCTTTTTCCATTCTCTTTCTTTTCACATGTAGGGGTCTTGTTTTCTTATCCTTTTAGCCACTCTATCCCTTGGTTGGAGCACTTAATTCTTTTCCCTTTAAGGTATTTATTGATAGGAATGTAGTCGTTACCAGTCTTTATTCCTGTTTTTGATACACGTTTTCTTCTTAAAGAAGTCCCTCCAACATTTCCTGTAATTCTGGCTTGGTGGTGATAAATTCCTTTGGCTTATTTTTGTCTGAGAAGCTCTCTATTTGTCCTTCAACTCTAAATGATAGCTTTGCTGGATAAATTATTCTTGGTTGTATATCCTGGGTCTTCATTCTTTCAAAAATTTTTGCCAAGCCCTTCTGTCCTGCGTAGCCTCTGTTGAGAAATCAGCTGCCAGTTGTTTGGGTGTTCCCTTATATGTAACTATGTGTTTTTCTCTTTCTGCTTTTAAAATTTTTTTCTTTGTATTTAACCTTTGGCATTTTAATTATGATGTGTCTTGATGTGGGCCTCTTTGGATCCCTGATTTTTTTAATTCTCTGAGCTTCCTGGGGTTTTATGTCCATTTCCTTCATCAGGTTAGGGAAGTTTTTCATCATTGTTTCTTCAAACAGCTGTTCAACATCTTGATTTTCTTCACTTACACCAATCACATGAATATTTGGAGCTTTAATAGTGTCCCATATCCTCTTTAAATCATCTTTATAGTCTTGGCCTCTTTTTTCTTGCCATTCTGTTTGAGTGTCCTGATTGGCTTTCCTGTCCTCTAGATAGGGTATGTGATCCTCTTCTTTATTCACTTTGTTTATTCCTTTGTTTATTCCATTTAATATACTTCTCATCTCAGATAATGTGTTCTCCATTTCAGACTGGTTTCCTCTTATAATCTCCATCTCCATTTTTATCTCTTTATTGGAGTTCTCTACTTTTCCCAAAAGTTCATTGAGCATCTTTATAACCAGTGTTTTGAACTCTGCATCTATTAGATTACTTGACTTCATTATATCTGGACCTCTGTTCTATTCTGTCATATGGTTTCTGCTTCTTTGTCTTCCCATTTTGGCTGTCTTTCTGTGTCTGTTTCTATGTACCAAGCAAAGCTCCTAAGTCTCCTGGTCTTATTAACGCAGATTTGTGACATAGGTGTCCAGTAGCACAGTCCTGAGAGGGGTTCAGCTACAGGTCAAATTTTGCCCAAGCCTGTGCCCCTCCAGGGCCACCTGTTAAGATTCAGCAAGCAATCCACAGATGCTGTGCTTATAGTTGCCTCAAAAGGCCACACCAGAAACCAAGGCCAGCTGCCTCCACCAGTGTGAGTCTAAGCAAGGAGCACCTGACTCACAGAGGATATATGTAGCTGGATGGGGCCGTGAGTTGAGGGAGATGGGGTTTCAGGGAATCTTCTGGGCAGAGTGACCTCTGTTATCCAGTCTGATGACATCACAGCTATGGCAGCACTGTGTCCATGCACTGGGATGGGAGAGGGCTCAACAGGGAACAATGGATACCTCCGGCACTTCTATACCAAGTGAGCCTCACCTCTGGCCCTCACTCCAACAATTCAGTGTTCCCCCTGTAAGTTCCTGGTTCCCCTGTAGCAGCCAACCCAGTGCTAGTGCTCAGAGTGAGCAGGTCCGTCCCCACAAAAATCTGCTCGCAGACGTGGCTCCTTTAAGAGGTATCTGCCACTGCCACAGCCTCCGTGTCTCCCTCAGCCACTCGGGACCGGGGCATCCACGTCCCCACCCCATCCTACCTCCTGTCTTGGCAGAGTGCTTTTTAAGATTTCTCTCTAGTCATATGGCTTGTTCATCTAGCTCCCAAGTGACTTTTCTTTGCTGCTGCTCCTTGTTTCCGTCACAACCTTGATTTGGTCGCCAGAGGGATAAACAGAGCCTCTATCTTCGACACCATTTTGAAGCCCTCTCCCTGTTGTTCTTTTTGTTTGTTTGTCTTCAATTTCATTTAATTCTGCTCTAATTTTTATTATTTCTTTGCTTCTGCTGACTTTAGGCTTCATTTGTTCTTCCTTTTCTAGTTTTTTAAGATGAAGCATTAGATTGTTTATTTTGGCTCATTCTTATTTTTGGAGATAGGCCTGTGATGATATGAACTTTCCTCTCATGATTGCTTTTCCATGTTCTGAAAGTTTTGGTATGTTGCACTATCATTATCATTCGTTTCTATGTATCTCTTGATCTCTCTTTTTATTTCTTCCCTGACTCAGTTATTCTTCAGTAGCATGTTGTTTAATCTCTATGTATTTGTGGTTCTTCCTGATTTCTTTTTGCAGCTGATCTCTAGTTTCAAAGCATTATGATCAGAGAATATGGTTGGTATGATTTCAACTCTCTTATATTTGCTGAGGCTATCTCTGTGTCCCAGCATGTGGTCAATCCTTGAGAATGTTCCCTGTGCACTAGAGAAGAATGTATAAGCAGCCATTGTGAGATGGAAGGCTCTGGAAATGTCAATTATGTACAGTTGGTCTAATGTGTTATTTAAAGATGTTATTTCCTTATTAATTTTCTGTTTGGATGATTTGTCCATATCCAACAGTGGGGTATTTAGGTCCCCTACTACAATAGTGTTTTGGTCTGTTTCTCCCTTTAGTTCTGTTAGTAATTGCTTTACATATTTTGAGGCTCCCTGAGTGGAAGCATAGATATTAATAAATGTTATATCTTCTTGGTGCATGATTCCCTTTATCATTATGAAGTGTCCCTCAGTATCTTTCTTTACCTTTTTCATTTTGAAGTCTATTTCATCTGATATTAGTACCGCTACTCTCACTTTTTTTTGAATGCCATTTGCTTGAAATATCATTTTCCACCCTTTCACTTTGAGTCTATATTTGCCTTGGGAGCTGAGATGTGTCTCCTGGAGGCAGCATATGGTTGGGTTTTGTTTTTTGATCCATTCTGCAACTCTGTAACTTTTTATTGGTGAGTTCATTCTATTTATATTTAGGGTGATTATTGAAATAGGAAGTCTTCTTATAACCATTTTATCTTTTGCTTCCTGGTAGCTCAGTGTTTCCATTGCTTCCTTGTTCTTGTGTTTCTGTTTTCTTTATTTTAGTTGGCTTTTGTGGGTTTTCCCTGTGGTCTTTCTTGTTTTATATTACATCCTTCAGTTTTGAATCTTCTGTGTGTGGTTACCATTACAAATATGTAAAGGATAGTTTACACACACACACACACACACACACACACACAGTCCAACATTTTCTTCTGCATGTGCTTTATCTCCATTCTGCTTTACGAATTTCGATCTCTGAATCCTCCCCTTTTCAGTCATTGTTACCTCAGTCTCTTGTATGCTCAACATTCATTACTATCTTGCTATAGCAATTCTCTTTTTATTGTTTAAGCTTATAATGCCCTGTTTTTAGTAAGGATTGCCCCTCTCTGTTTCTATTTGCCCGATAGTCACCTTATTCCTAAGTATGTATTTTTTTGTCATTTTGTTTTAGGTGAGCTGACCCCTTCATTATTTCCTATGGTGCAGGCCTTGTAGAGGAGAATTCACTCAATTCGGTATGTCTGGAAAGGTCTTAATTTCTCCTTCATATCTAAAAGAGAGCTTAGCTGGATATATTATTCTAGGCTGGTAGTCCCTTTCACTTAATATTTTAAATATTTGATTCCACTCCTTTCTGGCTTGTAAGGTTTGTGCTGAGAAGTCTGAAGATAATCTGATGAGTTTTCCTTTATAAGTTATAGTCTTCTTCTCCCTGGCTGCCCTGAGAATTCTGTCTTTGTCATTGATCTTTGATAACTTTAATACAATGTGTCTTGGTAAAGGCCTTTTTGGGTGTTCTGTTGACTTCTTGAATTCCAGACTCCAGCTCATTCTTTATCTTTGGGAAATTCCTGTCAACTTATTGTCTGAAAATGCTTTCTAGTCCCTGCTCCTTTTCTTCACCTTCAATAATGCCCATTATTCTTATGTTTCCTCTTCTGATGGTATCAGATAGTTCTTGTATTTCTCTTTCATTATTTTTCATTCTTCAGTTTCTCTCTTCTTCCTTCTGATTTATTTCTAGATTCCTGTCTTCGATATCACTGATCCTTTCCTCCATTTGGTCGACTCTATTTCCCAACCTGCTATTTCATTTTCCAACTCTTGCACTGTGTTTTTTATCTTAGAAGATCTAGTCTGTTCTTTCTGAGAGTTTCAGTCTATTGCTATAGAACTCATTCTGCTCATCTAGTTAGTTTTTCAATTCCTGAAATTGTTGATATGACTCATTTCAGAACTCACTGAGTTTTTTCAGAAGTACCATTCTGAATTTTCTGTCATTTAAGTTGCATATTTCTGTGTCCATAAGCTTATTTTCTGGAGATTTTTCTCTTTCTTTCTGAGATATCTGGTCACCTCAGTTGTTCATCATGCTTAATGGACTATTTCTCCACCTAGACATTAATGGAAGTGTATTCTGCTTTTTTTTTTTTTTTCAGAAAGAAGATTTATTATATAAAGCTCTCTCTGTAGCCTGTTGCTAAGAAGATGCTTTTCTTTTGGTTCCCAGTATGTAGCATCTAAGACTCTTGGATCCCTGCTTTATATAAAGCCTAATAATGCCTTTTTATTTTCTCATAGATGTTTAATCATGCTCAGTCTCAGTCCTTGTCAGTGTTATCAACAGTTTCAGTAGCATTTGCTTAGATTCCTCTGGGCTTCATGTGTTCAGTCTCGGAGGATATGGGGGGAGGGTCCCTCTGGGTTGGGGGTTGGGAGTTGGAGGCTGCAGCTCAGCCTTGGTTTTGCAACTGGAGCTGCTAAAAATCAGCCGTTGTTTCTCTGCCATCCTGCTTCTTTGCTTTCTGCCCTGATGATTATGCCATGCCACCAGCAGCGTGGAGCTCACAGCACTCCCAGGCAGGGCTGTTCAGGGAAGTTGCCGCACCTTCTCCTCTCCCTCTCCTCCTACAGGGAGCTCCAGCAGCTGCGAGAGGCAGCTTCTTTATTTCTCCTGTCCACCTCCCAATACCCACGGTTCTGACCTGTGGTAGCTCTTGTGCGCAGATCCCACGCTGGTGAGATTTACTAGGTTGAATTTTTTTTCAACCAAATCCCCCAACATTGCTACAGCACCAAAGCACCAAAGAGACATGCTGGTGTGCAGTTTGGATGTTTTTTGTTGAGTTTTAGATGTTCAGCTTATTGTTGTTTCAAGGGGAGAGATTTGGGGACGTCTCTCACTCTGCATGTTTCTCCAAACTCCCATAACCTGCTTTTAAATAGGAATTTTTATGTTCAGATCATCTTATGCGGTTACTTCCAGTCTCTGAGTTGTAAGGCCTGCTTGTCAGTTGTAAGGCCTTAATCTTGTCAGATTTAGTATGTGGCCCCTTTTTTATCCACAGTGTATATCACCTCAAGGCCTGGCCCATAAAAACCTTCATTCTATTCTCTATCTTTCTGTGGTAACATTGGTAGCCACATTTTGAAGATAGTAGCACCATGAGATCGAAAGAATATGGTCCTTGAAAGGCTACATGGAACAGATCACCCCTAAGCACCTACCAGCCACATCAGAATTGAGCAATTAATACTGTTTTGCATCTTAAGCTATTGAGATTTGAGGACTTTTTGCTACAACAGCTGCCCCTACTTCTCTAAAATATATGATAGGACTATGAGATTTGGGGCAACCAATGTTCAATTTTTATGTCAATATCCCTACTATACTACTTAGAAGCTGTGTGTTTTTGAAGCAAATGATTTAACTTTTGTTAACTGTATGTTACATATTGCAGAAGGTCTAATAAAACATAAAATATTGGGTTGTGGGGATATTTAAATACAAATCTGTTACCATTTGGGGAGTGATTTGAACTCCAGCATCACCCCAGCAGCATCGGGGGTGGGGGGCAGTAAAGACAGAGAAGTGCAATTAACACTCTTCCTTAGTTCTTCTCTGCCAACGCAGCAAAGAATCACAGGTCAGTGAGATTTAGAAAAAGTAAGATTTATTAAAGGTGTATTTTCAAAAGAGATGGGCCATGATAAGGAAGGCTTAAGCCATGTGTAATTTCGGAGATGAAAAGATAGGAGATAGAGTACATTCCAAGAAAGGAGAGGGTTCTCAGCGAAGAGATCTGAAACAGTGCAGAAGTGCAGAAGGTCTGTATTATATTAGGGCCATGAAGGGTGGTTACAAAGATGTTCCTAAGTGATTGCCACAGGAAGTCATTTTGATTGACAGGTGACTGCTATATAACACTTTGTCTAGCGCGCATGTGCTTACCCAGAATTCAGTTTGTCACAATTACATTCATGAACTTCCAGGTATAACATGGTATTATAAGGATAGTATAATGAGGCTGAGGTTGTGGGCAGGTTAGGGTAGTACCTTCTGCTCACACATCTGTAGCCAAATTAAACCAGCTACAGGTTACGGCCCTCCAGTCCTTGGTTTCCCCAGATGCAGGAGGGATTCTCTAACTACCACTGGGGTATTCTTTGGGTGGTCTCTGGGCTGGGCCTCCATTCCTTTTTCTCCTGTCCCTCATGTCTGACTAGCTACCTAACAAATCCCCCAACATTGCCACAGGCTTATAGAGTTAAAAAAAAATAATAATTTAACCTAGTAAATTTGAAGCTCTAATTGGCTTTATTAAGTGATTCCTGAATCAGGAAGCATCTTGCAACTAGAATGGTGCTCTGAAGGATTGTGCAAAATGGAAGGTTTTCATAGGAAGAAGGGTGGGGCAAGGGAACTATTAGCAAAAGAAAATAAAGAATTATTTTGGGGCCAGAACACCTTTTCTTTGGGGGAAGAGAAGAGGAAGGGTCGTTATAATGTGCATTGCCTCTTCTTTCCATGAGAGATGGAGAGGGCCTATGTGACAGGTTACCTAACCGTGCTTGACCAGAAGATTCCAGACTAGTTAAGATTACATTTCTGGGAGAGGCTAAAACTGCAATTAGATCAGGTATTAAATCTAAGTGTGGTATCATGGGCTTTCAGCAAGAGTGATGCCATTTGGGGCTTGTGGTTTTTAGAGGTGTTTGCTTTTGTTTTTGTTTTTTATCAATAGTAAATGCTCGATTAGTGGTACTTAGTTATCACCCTGGAAATCCTTCAAGTTCAAATTTTTCACAAAAAGAAATGATACTGGATGAAGAAGGATGAAGAAGGAAGATAATTGTATTTCTCCTTCCCTTGGGATGGATTGAGTCCAGGATTTTCACAGTTTGCCTCAGTTTGGCTTCACACTTCTGTGTTCACCAGGGGATGCTTTATTTACCTGGACGTAGAATTGAATAGGTGTGAATTCCAAGGTAACAGCTCTGTAGGACTGACATTAGCATTTCAAAAATGCTGTCAAATGGCTGATGGGAAGTGTTTTCACACACTGCCTAATCTCTTTTCACACATCTATGCTCCAAGCTAGATGCTTTTATCACCTATAGAAGGAATTGAATAGCTGTGAGTTCCAAAGCCATGAGGCTTACATTAAATTTTAGCATTTCAAAGAGAAATCAAAGGAGCCTTTAGAAAACAATTTCATATTTCTAAAAGTTATACCTGAGTTTTCTGAGGCTTCTAGGAAGTAAGTTTTTATCTAATTCCAAAAAGAACCAAACTGAGAAATATTGGCAAACCAAGTTTCACAGTTGGAAAGAACCTCAGAGTCCAGCAGGGCCCCTTCTGCCACATGCTAATGAAGTGATCTCTCAGCCTATACTACATCCCATGAGGATGGGAAACTAATCTGTTGGACCCCAGTGTTAGACCCCTCTGGCTGTGAGGATTTTCCTTCTCCTTAGCAAACATCTGTTTCCCTAAACATCTATCCATCCATCTGAGTTATATGCTTTACAGTAAGACCAAATGAGCTAGGCTTCCTGTTATGGTGCAATCCTTCAGATATTGCAGGGCAGCTGTTACAGATTCCCTTGCTTTCACATCTACCTACCCAGTGAAAAGATCCCTGCTGTTCTACTTAACAAACTGTGTCTTTAAAGCAAATTATTTAACCTATGTGTTGATGAAAGAACATCCAGCATTAAAAAAAAAAAAAAAGTCTTATAAGAGTTTATCTGAGCCAAACTGACAATTGCCAGAAAGAAAAATCTCAATGGATTGAGAAAATGCCCTGGAGAGTGTCACTTCTACAGCTTATTTAACACATTCGAATCAAAAGAGGAGATATAAGGAAGGTTACATGAAATTCATTAGTGGTAGATTAGGGAAGTAGGAGAAAGCAAGGCAGAGAAATCTCTGAAACTGGATAAAAAGCAAAATAGAGCAACACATACTTCTTTTACATTGGTGGGTACAGGATAGTTAATGATTAACATTTATAGCACATATAAATGGTATGTGGGGAACAAGATAACAATGTGGTTTTGTGCTCTAGTGTTGGCAGTTGTAACTTTGAGGAATCTGGAAAATTATTCTGACATTTCAAAGGTATGTGTTACTGCTGGTGATGGTCTAACTCTGTCATTACCCCCAGTAGCTCTGAACGACTTTATAGCTTCTTTCCTCCGAAGCTATAAAGATTTACAGATTAGTGAAATTTAGGAAAAGTTTTAATAAAGTACATTTCAAGAGAGAAATGGTCTATGCCAGGGATGGCCGCAGTGCCATAGAAGTAGGGAGGTCTGCATTATATCTGGGCCATGAGGGGAGGTTACAAGCATGCTGCTAGATGATTGGCATATGAGGTCATCTAAGTTGGCTGTTATATAACCATTTGTCATTGTACATGTGGTCATCCAGAATTCAGTCTGTTATAATCAGAGTCATGAACTTCTGAGTATATGTATGATATAATGATGGTATAATGAGGCTAAGGTCAAGGATGGACAGTATACCTACTAACTGCTCAAGCTTGTGACTGGACTAAACCAGCGGTTAGTTTTGTGGTTTTTACTTCCTTTAATGGTAATTTTTAACCACAATAGGGGTGTTTCAGGGAGGTCCTAAAGAAGGTCTCTGAGTTGGGCCTGCATTCCTCCCATCATTCATGTCTACCTAAGTGCCTAACATACACACTAAACCTGAGAAGCTCAGGGGAAGCCTGCATGATGGGTCTTACGAACTCAGAGACTGAAAGTAAGCACATAGGATGGTCTGAATATAAAAATTCCTAACTAAAAGTGGGTCATGGTGGGTAGTCATATCCTAAGCCTGTAGCTTCCTTGACAAAGGTCAGTCTTTACTTTAAGACTGCCTATTGCCTTTTTTTCATCTAAGATAACACCTTGGAAAGTCAGAGTAATCTCCTTTGCCAGACTCCTCAGAGCACAGGCTCACACCAGAGCAGAAAACCACAAAATCCCTCATTATTATCTTGTTCCCCCGCATACCATTTCTATGTGCTATAAATATTAATCATTAACTATCCTGTACCCAACAATGTAAAATAAGTATGTGTTTCTCTATTTTGCCTTTTTATCTAATCCCAGAGGTTTCCCTGCTTTGCTTTCTCTTGCCTCCTTAATCTACCACCAATAAATTTCATGTAAATCCTTCTAATGTCTCCTCCTTGATTCTAATGTATAAAATAAGACGCAAAACTATCATTCTCTGGAGCATTTTTTAATCCATTGAAATTTTGCTTCCTGACAATTGTTGTCAGTTTGGCTCAAATAAACTCATTAAAATTCTCTACAAGCCTGGACATTTCTTACATCAACCTATGTTATCTTAGATGCAAAAAGACAATAAACAGCCTCTCTTAAGGTAAAGATTGACCTTGGTCAAGGCCAAGGATGTGGCTACCTGCTATTGTTACAAAAAAAATCAGACAGGTGAGAAACCAAGCACCACACAGAGTGTTGGAGAACTCAGGTTTATTTTGCTGGCGGTCCCAGAAGAGCTAGCGCTCTGAAGATCTGGGCCCCAAGCTCAGGGGTAACCTTACTTTTATAGGGCTTATCCACACAGCTACAATTGGCATGGGCGATTGATTAAGTCGTCCTCAGATGGTTACAGAACACGCAAGTTGCTATGGGCTACAGGCAGTTACAGAGGATGAGATTTTCAGGCAGGAACTTAGGCAACACATCTGTTATCTAGACAGAACAAGCAAAGGGGAGAGTGAGTCTTCAGTTAATCTCAAGATCACCCTGCCCTTCGGCCTCTGTTGCAAGCATGTCTACAGAAGCAGAACAGGGAGCTGATTACAAGGTAGCCATTTGAGTGGAAAATCACTCTTCAATTCCCCCTTTTGATGCCCTTTAAATTCTTATAGGGCATCAACCTCTTGATTTTCTTGGCCTAGAGGCTGATAAAAGGGTGGTCTAGATGTCACAACCATTTGTAACTTTATAGATTCTAAGCGTGAGGAGAAAAACTTAACAAGATAGTTCAGGACACAGGGACCAAATAAGAGAGCTATGGAGAGCATGAGGAGAGGACCTGCAAGTGGGAGAAGCCAGGATCCCCAACTCCATATTCTGGACCAGGACCCCCATGACTCGTTCAATCATTGGTGGATTTTTGAGGCTCTGTCTGTGAGCATCTTGGCTGCATCTCTAACTATACCAGATTGATTAACATAAAAACAACATTCTTCTTCTAAAAATAAGTATAACCTTCCTTTTTCGGCCCTTTGAAGATCATGTCCCCCACGGTTTTGTAAAACTACTCCTGCTAAGGAATCTAATTGGCTTTGTAAAGTGACAATGCTTTTGGATATGTCTTCTAAGCTGTCAAATAGGTCCTTAGATAACCTTTGGTAATAAGACAGGGAGGAGGCTAGGCAGGCTGTGCCAGTGCCTACCCCTGTGGCAATACCAAGGCCTGTAAGAAGGGAAATGAATTGTATCGCTCATTTGGTTCTGTAGGACATTAAGAGTTTAACTGCCCATCCTGTCAGTAATTTGGCAGTTCAAATGGGCTGCCTCCTCAATACTTGGGGTGAAGAGTCATGTTACTTGTAGCCCAGTACCAGATGGGGATAGGGAAGCCAAGTAGCGGGCAAAAGATGGAGATAGGCAGAACCAATAAGTCATTGTTAGAAGAGTTTGAGACAATAAGCTAAATTAAGAGTTCTATATAAGTACTTGGTATCCAAAATTCCATTATAGGGTGATAAAAGACACCCGAATATAAAATCCTACTAGAATTAACAAAGGAAGGATTTTCCTCATGGTTATAAAAAATTGAAATAACTAATGGCAATTAGACAAAGCCTCTAGAAATGTATTGAAAAAGGGTTTAGCCTGAACATGCAAGAATTGATAGGATCCCGACGTAGGCGAAATAGGTCAGGGCTAAAGTGACTCTTTGACTCAGGGTCCAACTGGTGGGTGCTACTGAGGCAAACCTTGAAGCAAGCAGCAGGACAAGTATACTAAAGAGGGTTAGGGCTAAAGGATGATAACAATACATCTGGACAATCTGGACGGTTGATCCTCAAGCTTCTGCCGTGCATAGACTGGCCAGCTTCTGGGGGTGGCCAGAATAGGGCCGAAGATCTCAGGTAGCCCTCTGCTGCCTCCGAAATGTGACTCAGAGCAGCTGATCAGGAAGAGACTCTGCAATCCAAGTCTCCCATTTTTCCAGAGGCATCGCTCTCTTTACCCGGTATGGTGGACCCATGGGGTGACACCTGCAACCTTAACAGCAGTGGGAGTTGCTAATATAACAATGTGAGAGCCAGTCCAGATCAGCTGGAGTGGCTTCTTCTTCCAGTCTTTAACCCATACTTCATCTCCTGGCCAATAGGGATGGACCCAATTTCCTAAGGGGATAGGGCCTCTTTCTAGGGTTTCCTGGGTGGTGTGGTGGAGGATCTTCCCTAGGCCTGAAGGTGTCTGAACATTTCTAGGTCAGCTATAAGTCAAGGGTCTCCTTTTGGCTTCCCTATCACTGGGGGAGGTCTCCTGTAAAGGATTTCAAAAGGGGAGTAGCCCGAAGGCCTTGGGGTGCACTGTACTCGGAGTAGAGCCAAAGGTAACAAGTCAATCCAAGGTAACTGGGTTTCCTGACAAAGCTTAGCTAGAGTGGTCTTAAGGGTCCAATTCATGCGCTCAACTTTCCCTAACTTTGTGGCCTGTAGGCTATGTGGAGCTTTCATTTGATTCCTAGAGCTTTAGACAGAGTCTGGACTGCCTTAGACAAGTAGGCAGGTCCCCTGTCAGATTTTATAGAGTGGCAGCCCGAATCTTGGAACAATTTCCCTCAATAAGGGAAAATCTATCTACTTCTCGTGCCCATTCAGTGTGTGTAGGGAAAGCTTCAGCCCATCTGGAGTAGGTGCAAACTAATACAAGCAAGTATCAGTGGCTCTGGCAGGGCTTGACCTCAGTAAAGTCCACTTCGAAGGGCATAGTCCCAATTGTTTGCACCCCTGGATTGGATTTTGGCCTCTGGCCAGCATTGTTTCATGTGTGTTATACATCTAGCACTGATCTGGGCACACAAGGTTGGGAGCCTGGGTATGAAATAGCAGCAGCCTAACAGGCCTTCTAAAGTAGCCTTCCCTAGGTGAGTAAACTCATGATGTTGTGTTATCAACTGAGATGCCACCGCAGCAGGAATAAAGAGTCTTTGATCTGGAAGCTCCCGCCAGCCCTCAGCCCTCCTTTCTCTTGGTTCCCCCTTCACTTAGGGCCCATTGTTCTTCTTCCTTGGTGTATTTTTGGGACAGAGGCAATTCTGGTGCTAGGAGAAATTTGGAGACTAGCTCAGGGCCCATTGTGGCACTTGGTTGGTTGGCAGCCTCCTTAGCTGCTTGGTCTGCCAGTTGGTTTCTCCTACTAATAGTGTCGGTACCTCTCTAGTGGCGCTTGCAGTGAATGACTGCCACTTGACAAGGCTTCCAGACTGCCTCTAACAGTTGAAGGATTTCTTCTTTGTTCTTGATTTCTTTTCCTCCTGACAATAGTCCCCTCCCTTTATAAAGGGCTCCATGTACATACGAAGTAGCAAAGGCATACCTTGAGTCGATATAGATATTGGCCTGTTTCCCTTCAGCCTACTGCAGAGCCTGGATGAGTGCCCATAGCTCGGCCGCTGTGCCGACCAGCCCTGTGACAGAGCCTCAGCTCTAATTACCTCATCTGTGGTTGTTATTGCGTAGCCGGCTTTGCGCTGTCCTTCCTGGATGAAGCTGCTCCCATCGGTGAACAATACCAGTTCTAGGTTCTGAAGAGGAACGTCGATCAAGCCCGGCCTGCTTGAGACTTCATCCATGACCCCTTCACAATCATGGTCAGGAGGTCCCTCCTCAGTAGACAGAAAAGTAGCAGGGTTCAGCGTCCACACAATCTCGAGGCGGACACGTGGATTTTCGCAAAGCGGTCCCTGTTAATGAGTTATCCCGGTGTTGGTCAGCCACTTGTGTCCCTGAGTATTCATTAATGCAGTAACATCATGGGAGACCTTTACATTTACATTTTGTCCCTGCGTGAGCTTGTCCACTTCTCTGACCAGGACTACCATGGCAGCTAAGGCCCAGAAGCATGGTGGCCATCCTGCAGCCACTGGATCTAGTCATTTGGACAGATATGCAATCGGGTGCTGCCATGGCCCGATTGTTTGTGTGAGGATCCCCAGTGCAGTATAATTCTTCTCATGTATGAATAGGTTACAGTCCCCTTTCATGTCCAATAGTCTTAATGCTGGGGCACTGGTTAAAAGTCTCTTTATTTCTCTGGAAGCCTTTTCTTGTTTGGTGCCCCATCCCAGGAGGTCTTTTCTGGACCCAGCTGTGGCCTTGTACAGTGGCTTGAAAATTTCAGAGAAACCTGGTATCCAGATCCGGCAAAATCCAGCAGCCCCTAGGAATACAAAGACCAATTTCTTAGTGTTTGGCCAAGGTATTAAACAAATGGCCAGTTCCCTGTCATGTCCAAGTGCCCAATGTCCTTCTGAGATGATGAACCCAAGGTATCTGACCTCCTTTTTGCAGATTTGTGCCTTCCTCCATGACACCTTGTATCCCGTGGTAGAGAGTAGGGCTAGCTCTAGTACCTCTCCAGCAGTCTTCTTAGGTAGGGCTACCAGCAACAGGTCATCTACGTACTAGAGTAGGGTGCAATTCAAAGTCTCTCCAGGGAAGACAGCAAGATCTGTGGCCAGTGTTACTCTAAACAGGGTGGGTGAATTATTGAAGCCCTGTGGCAGTTGAGTCCAAGTCAGTAGTGTCTTTCTCCTGGTATGTGAGTCTTCCCAAACAAAGGCAAACCAGAGGCAGAAAAAGGCATCCTTGAGATTGAGGCAGGTGAACCAGCCTCAGGAGGGTGTACGGGTTCTGGACCTCTGGGTGGATGGTGACCACTGCATAGTTGATGATGCAGAGGTCCTAGACAGGGCGGTAGTCATTCCCTCCAGGCTTTTTGACAGGTAAGAATGGAGTGTTCCAAGGTGATTGACATTCAACTAGAATTTCGGTATCACACAAACACTGGATGTGGTCCCGAATTTCCAAGTGCTTCCCACGGCACTGGATATTGCCTTTGTGTGACAGAAGTGGCTCCTGGCCTCAGGTCTACCACGATGGGTGCGTGATTTTTGGCCTGAC
Source organism: Pteropus medius (assembly GCF_902729225.1). Lineage (NCBI taxonomy): Eukaryota > Metazoa > Chordata > Mammalia > Chiroptera > Pteropodidae > Pteropus > Pteropus medius. Next base: position 8,421,009 of record NW_024346771.1, read on the forward strand.
CTGGGGGTCCCTTTTCTGCCCAGATAGCAGGTAACTCTTCTAGCAGGCTGGTTCAATTTCTTTGTTTTCTTTCCAGAGAATAGAACTACTATTCATCTTCCCTGGGCACAGTCAGAGCCATAATTAGAGCAGGTTGGCTCCCCAGGGTGAGATTGGTGGGCTTCCCAGGGGCAAAAATGATCTGTGCTCCAAGCTTCATTAATAAGTCTCTACCCAAAAGAGGGATGGTGCACTCTGGTAGGTACAGGAACTCATGAGTCACTAGGTGGCCCTCTAACCGACATGAGTGGGCTTTGCAAAACAAGAGGGCAGCTCGGTCCCCTGATAGTTGTTGTTCAGTCTGTAAGGAGAGCCACAGGCGTGGTCACCACAGAGTGTTAAGCCCCAGTGTCTACCATAAAGATCATTGATTGGCCTCTACTTCTATTGCAACCATAGGCTCCCAGGGACCCAGGATAAGGAAGCCCAGTCGTCCCTAGTCTGACTTTGCTCCGGCCAGGCCAATAAGGTCTTGGATGACTGGTTCAGGCTGGTATGTTCTTTCATGGGGTTGATTGAACTTCTTTGACCTTTCAGACATCTTCTCGCAGTGGGGCACTCATTTTTCCAATGGCCGGTCTCTTTGCAGTAGGTGCATTGGTCATGGTGTAGTGGTGGTCTCCTTTTGGTCTCTCCCTTCCATGGGGGAGCAGTCTGTTGTACCAGGCCTGGTTCCCTAATGCGGCTGCCAGCAGGAACACTTTTTATTCCATCCACTTATCAGCTATCTTTTGAGCCTCCCGGTCATGGTTCACAAATACCTTTTTGCAACCTCCAACAGCTGGGTGACATTCATCCCAGCAAAGCCCTCTAATTTCTGCATCTTGTGGTGGATATCAGTGTAAGAATGAGCCACGAATACTGTGTTGACCATGCATTGGTTTTCTCATGCTTCAGGGTCAAAAGGGGTATACACCCAGAATGCCTCGCATAGTCTCTCATAGAACTCTGTGGGTGATTCATCTGGCTTCTGGAGTACTTGTGCCATTTCGGAAATGTTTGTCAGCTTTCTGGCCCCAGCTTTCAAGCCTGCCAGTACCTGTCGAGAGATTCTCTTCTGTTCAGGATGTTGAAGTCTCAGTTGGTCCTGGCATCAGGCACAGCCCCCAAGGCCCATGCTATGGAGTCTAGTACACTGTCCAGTGCTTGTTCTTGGAGCTACCCTCATGTTTCTGACAGAATTCGGCATCGTTCTTCAGTGTTGAAGAGAGTTAGGAGGAGTTGGTGACAGTCATCCCACATAGGCTGATGGGTTTGGAAGATGGACTCAAGCAGGTCAATCATTGCCTAGGGTTTCTCCAAATAGGACGAGGTATGATATTTCCAGCTGAGGAGGTCAGTTGTGCTGAAAGGGTGATAGTAGAGAACAGGGCGGCCTGGCTGAAGTGTACCATCTTTGCTAATCTCAGGAGAGCCTCGTGTCTCTCAGAGAGGCATCTTGAGAGGCACAGCCTGCTGGGCTGGCTGTGTGGCTGAGCGAAGATGCGCTGTGGATTTGGGCTTGGTGGCCACTAAGGCTGTTGGGGTGGCGAAGGCACCGATAGCAGATGGCTGTCAGGTAATTGGGGGGTAGAGTGGCTGTGCAGGGACTAGTGGAACTGTTGGGATGTACGGTAGTGGGAAGAGAGGTTCTTCCTCAGGGTCCCCTTGGTGGATGACTCTTGCTGGCTCTTCCTTGTCCTTTCCCTGAGTCAGTCGAGCCACAAGTACCTTATTCTTTCCCTGCTTATTTGCGCAGAACCAGGCCCAAGGGGGCACTACAGTAGTGATTTTCAACCATGAGTCTATGTATGGAAACTGGTCTGGATGTCCAGGGATCCCTGTCACTACCAGGTATACAGCTCTAAGAGTGGGGACGTCTAGGGTCCCTTCGGAAGGCTATCCTACCCTGAAAGCAGGCCACTCAAGCTCACAAAGAGGCGAAGTTTTCTTGGGGTCAATTTGACCTCGTAATACCCTGGGAAATCTTTCTTAAAATTTTTCAACATACAATTTAAGACAATTGGCTTAGAGGAAACTCCACCCATATTGCCTTAGGGAGCTTCGTAATGGAGGGGGAAAATAGACCTTAAAATTTCAAGAAAATAATTTGACAGAGGGCCCCTATATCAAAAGGGCCATTTGGAGATAGACAATTCTTAAGCTAAATCAGTAATCAATTGTTTCCCCTCCTTGTATATCCCACCCTGTGTTGGTGGTGCAAAGACAAACAAGAGTGGGTGCCTCCTCCAAAGAGGAGACCACTCAGGTGCTTGTCTGGCCGTGTCTCGAAAGAGCTTTGGTAATCCTTGGCCGTAGCAGACTCAACTTTGTGACTTATGATCGGATACTAGTCCAATGCCTCCCTGGACCATATGCTGTGCATCACAGAATCGTAGACGAGTCCACTCAGACTCCATAGCCTTTAGGGGACCTTACGGGTACCCAGTCATATAGCCACAAATTTGTACCTGACCAAGTCAAACCTGCTAGGTCGCTCATTTACTTGCACATTCACACACCAGATGTTAAAACATTGCCTCCCCGCTTTTTGGAAGGCCCTGACCTTTGTCTCCCCACAACCACCCCCAGGAAGACCCTGACCAGTGTCTTCTAACTGAAGACTTTAGGAGGTGATCAAGCTCCTCTTCCATCTGAAAACAGAACCTGACTGGGGTGCTGAGCCCTGGGGCCTTACCTTATCCTGTGGCTATTCCTGGTGAGTTGGTCCGTCCCTCCTCTGAGTCTGGTCAGGGCTCGGCCATCCGGAGAGTCAGAGCTCCAATCTGAAAGAGAACCCAGAATACTGTCAGGTGATGCGCCTTCTCATTCATCTTGGAGCCTCTCCAGCCCAGCCTGGCCAAGCCACCAGTTCAGCAGCTCAAAGGGCCAGCATGGTCAGAATCTCACTGGGGCCTCCAGAAATGTTGCAGAAAAATCAGACCGGTGAGAAACCAAGCACCACATAAAGAATTGGAGAACTCAGGTTTATCATGCTGGCGGTCCCAGAAGAGCTAGCACTCTGAAGATCTGAGTCCCGAGCTCAGGGCTAATCTTACTTTTATAGGATTTATCCACACAATTATAGTTGGCATGGGCTGATTGGTTAATTCGTCCTCAGGCGGTTACAGAGCGTGCAAGATGCTATGGGCTACGGGCAGTTACAGAGCATGAGATTTTCAGACAGGAACTTAGGCAATACATCTGCTATCTAGACAGAACAAGCAAAGGGGAGGGTGAATCTTCAGTTGATCTCGAGGTCACCCTGCCCTTCGGCCTATGTAGCAAGCATGTCTACAGAAGCAGAACAGGGAGCTGATTACAAGGTTAGCCATTTGAGTAGAAAATTCCTCATCACCATGACCCGCTTTTAATTAAGAATTTTCATGTTTGAGATAGTGAAAGATGGCAGACTAGGTAAAAGCAGGGTTCACCTCCTCCCAGGTCTGCATTGAAATTATAACCCAATTATAAAATAATCAACATGGAGAATCACCTGAATTCTAGCTGATCATACATATATATCTGAAAATATAAAGAAGGAGCCACATCAAGGCAACAGGTAGGAAAGGCAAAGTCACAAACTGGTCTAAGGGCAGTTAACTAATGACAAGTATATGTTAGCCTATGCCACTGTGCTCAAGCAAGTCTTCTCATGCAGACATGACCTTTCGATCGAAGGGCTGTTAGGTGGCCATGTTACACAGATACCCTCATTTTCACAGTGCTTATGTGAATTTTACCAAGGAATGTGGAAGCGTTATTCAAAAGTGAGCACCACACCATCACCCCAATGTCACGTGATCTCCCTGTGATGCACTCAGGCCAGTCTCTTGATGGTCACGTGAATCCCGTGGGTAAGCCTGGTGAATATCACAAGATTCCCTAATTCTTGTTACAAAATTTCCAGATGACTTCCATCTCATTTTCCTGTGCTTGTTAAAACAAGCATTTTGAGTACACTTTTTAGGGACTGCTTCAATGTCAATATCTCAGTTTTCTTTCCATGGTAGTTAAACTAGTCTTTCACAGAATTTGTAGTCTGAGGTTTGCTATAGAGAAATTCTGAGGCAGCCATTCTTTCTGCCATGAAGAAGTATCCTCACAATGACTCAGCATTTTTCCTACAATACAGCCAAATATCAGCTGTTGTTTCCATGGCTATCCAGTGGCTTCCTCACAGACCCTCAACCTCCAATTATCAACGCAGCTAATGTGCGACCGCCGTCTCCACTGCCATAAAACAGGTTTCCTGACAAACAAACAATACGTGAAATGAATTAAGGTTCATTGACTGCCTGCATATATCGTCGACCTCAAGGAAAATTTGTAATGTGGACACTACATTTGTTTGGAGGTCAGTTAGGAAGCTGTCTCGGCTACCTTCTATTCCACACAGACAAATGTTTTCTTAGTGTTTATGTGAATTTTCTCAAGTGATATGCACTCTTCATTGTGAAGGGAACACTACATATTCCCATCTGTCACATGATCTCCCTATGTTTCATACTGTCCAGTCTCTTGATGGGTACCTGTTTCCCATGAGTGGTCAGGTGAGCCTGCCTTGACTCCCTCTAGGCCTGACTCCCAAGGTTAACACTGTCTAATTTTGAACAGACTAAACTAAGGACCTCTACACACACCCAACATCCTAGACCCTGTGACAGAAACTAATATGCAGTGCATGGCCCACAGATCAAAGCTGCCGATTCCTACTGAAAGCAAAGGAGACTGATCTTCAAGTAACAGTACTGTCCTCTACTCAAATGACATAGACTGCATACCAGCAACACTGTATTCTCTTGTGAGGATGTAGATTGGTGACATGGGCCCAAGGCACAAAGACTGTCTTTTCCTGACAGAAAGTAGAAGGGATACTGGGACCCAAGGCACTAAGCCTGTCCTCTCTGAAAACTAGTAGATAGGAAAACTTAACCCACAGGGCAAGCCTGTCCTCATGTAAGAGAGTCTTATCTCGAGATTTAGGACCTTGTCTCTTGCCTACATTTCTAATTAGGAACCAGTGTGCTGACCTTGGTTTGCAGTTCCATTCCCTGCTGCTAATTCCAGGAAGTAGATCTGAAAAATTAGCCCACAGCATTTCTTCTAACTTTGCCCAAAAAAGACAGAAGGGGTGGCATAAGCCCTCAGTCCCAAGCCTGTCCTCTGTGAAAAAATGTTGCCTGGAGTCCGACACTCATTTTTTTTTTTTTTTTTTTTTTTTTTTGGAGCCAGGATACAGAGTTTATTCAAGTCAGCACAGACCAGCCAGACTTGCCTTCCACACTGTGGACAGAAGCAGCTCCAGCAGAGGCAAGGTTGTCATGAAACCGCTTTAATTCCGTCCCTCCACGTGACAAGCCGGCGGGCAGGCAGTGAGACATGCCGCACTCACTACAATACTGAGCCTGTAATTGCTGGTATCAAAATATACATCTGTGTCACCATAAAAAACCACACGTGCTGCCCTCGTCTCGAAAGAAGACTGTGGAAATCTGAACCAAGCCTGGACCATCTAAAAGGAACTAGTTAAAGCCCCAGGCCCACAATGTCAAGACACCCAATTGATAACAAATTCCATTCTGAAGACCTAGGCCCACAAATAACCAGCCTGGCCCATGCTACCAGAAAATCTTGTGGACACCTTGGCTTACAGAACCAAGCTGTCATCTCCTAGGAGGAGAAAGAATGGAGGATTCAGTGCATGGCTTCAAGACTGTCCTCTCTTTAAAGAATTTATGAAAGAAATTGGGCCGAAGACACCAGCCATGTGTCATCTTAACAGTACATTCAACACAAACTTGTCCCACATAACCAATTTTCCTTTTCAAAAATTTTTGAAAGTGGACCATAATTTACAGCACCATGCCTTTCACCTGGTAAGAGAAGGTAGTGTGGGCACTAAGAACCTGGCATAAAGCCTGAACTGTTTTGTAAAGAACTCGATTGGGGACCTTGGAGGCACTGCCAATCATGCCCCCTATTTCCAGGAAGTAGAATGGAGACCTTGGCCCACAGAATCTAGCCTAACTTTACTTAACGGATCCTGAGGTGGTGGATGTGGCACACAGTAACAAGATCTTCTTGGTAAAGAAAAAAAGTCTATAGAAATCCATGGCCCTGGATCCAGTCCTCTACCTGAACTAGGGTAAGCTAGGTGGATTTAGAAAACACAACACCACACCAGTCCCATTTACAAGGTACACTCGAGTCCAAAATGTTTCACACTCTGAGGCCCTGTTCAAAGACGTAAAGTGAAAACCTACGGCCACAGCAACAAGACTAGTCACCTGGTAGACAACAAATTCCTAGGGGGTCTTCCTTGATCCCCACGTGAATCCCATGAGGTGTTCACTTGACCTCCTTGTGATTCCCTAGTGATCGACATGTGATTTTCAAGGAACGTCCACCTTATTGTTCTTTCCCTATCCTCAAACACGTGTTTTCATAACAAGTCTCATAAACTCTCACTCTCAATATTTCAGCATTGAGACATTGGTCGATAAACAATTCCCTCTCAGCAATAGTGGCCTAAGGTCTGCATTCAAAAATAGTGTGGGTGTCCCACCTGAAGCCTTTAAGAGTTATGCTCACAATGACTCAGCATTTTTGCTACAATACAGCAAAATGGCACCTACACTTTCCACCACTCTAAAGTAGCTTCGTCAATGAGACTCAGGCTCCAAATTTCAACGTGGTTAATGTGGGACCGCGGTTCCCACTGCCTTCAAGAATGTTGCCTGACCACAGATGAAACCTCAGGGCAGTTAACCAATGATAAGTGTGTGTTAGTCTATGCCGCCATGCTCAAGTGAGTCTTCTCATGCAGACATGACCTTTTGATTGAAGGACCGTTAGGTATCTATATTACACAGATACTCTCATTTTCACAGTGCTTATGTGAATTTTATCAAGGAATGTAGAAGGGTAACTCAAAAGTGTGCACCATACCATCACCCCAACATCCTATGATCTCCCTGTGATGCACTCAGTTTAGTCTCTTGACGGTCACGCGAATCCCATGAGAAAACCTGGAGAATATCGTGAGAGTCCCTAATTCTTGTTACGAAATTTCCAGGTGACTTCCACCTCATTTTCCTCTACTAGGCTAAAACAAGTCTTTTCAGTACATGTTTTAGGGACTGACTCAATGTCAATATCTCAACTTTTAATCCACTTTTAATCTCAGAATTTGTAGTCTGGGAATTGCTATAGCGAAATTCCGAGGCAGCAGTTCTTTCTGCCATCAAGAGGTATCCTCACAATGACTCAGCATTTTTCCTACAATACGGCAAAATGGCAGCTATTGTTTACACAGCTTTCCAGTCACTTCTTCACAGCACACTGAACCTCAAATTATCAACATGACCAATATGCAACCACTGCCTCCACTACTATAAATCTGTTTTCCTGACAAAAAGGCAAAACTTGGGGCGAATTAAAGATTATTGACTGCCCACATTTACTACTGACCTCAAGTAAGATTTGTAATTGGACACAACATTCAGTGGAGGTCAGTTAAGAAGCTGTCCTGGCCACCTTCTGTTCCACACAGACTTCTCAGTGTTTATGTGAATTTTCTCAAGTGATATACACTCGTAATTACAAAGTTTGCACTACATCATCCCCATCTGTCAAATGATCTCCCTGTGTTTCATACAGACCAGTCTCTTCATGGGCACCTGTTTCCCATGGGCAGTAGCGTGAACCTGTTGTGACTCTCTCTGGCCCATACTCCCAAGGTTTAGACTGTCTAATTTTGAACAGTCTAGGTAAGGACCTACCTACATTACCAACATCCTAGACCCTGTGACAAAAACTAATATGCAATGCTTGGCCCACATATTAAAGCTGTCGAATTCTATAGAAAATAAAGGAGACCGCTATTTAGGTAAAACTATTGTCCTCCCTTCAAATGATGTAGACTGGATCCCCGGCCCATGACTGAAAGCCAGTTTCTTCCTAACACTAATACAATGGATCCTTCATGTACAGCCAAAAATCGTGCCCTCATTTAAAATTAGTGTATTGGAGACCTTAATGGCAAGGCCTGTCTCTCCTCTGGTAAGAATATCTTCCTTGAAGAAATAGAACCTTGGTTCCAGGCCTGGACATTCTGTAAGGAGCGAAAGTGGTGACTTGGCTTGCTGGTCCAATTCTTCACCTATTCCAGGAAGTCAAGCTGAGAGGTCAAGTCACAGCATTTCTTCTGTATTTTTCTAACGAAGACTGAAGTGCTAGCCTGGGCCCACCGTTATAAGCCTGTCTTCCCTAAACGAATGTCGAGTGGTGTACTAGGCTCACAGCACCAAGCCCATCTTTATAGAAGGGAGACTAGAATGGAGACTTAGGCCTCTGACATCCAGCCTGGACTCTCCTCACAAGAATTAGAGTGCAGACCCAGGCACCGAAGTTCAAGACCATCCAATTTTTAACAGCCTAGATGAAATAACTACTTACACTACACTCGAGTTATGCCCTGTGAACAGCAACTCATGAGGAGTGTATGACCCCAAAACAAAGCTGACATCTCAGAACAAAAGAAGAATAGAGGCCGCCTTTCGTAGCAGCAATGCTGTCTTCTCTTGTGAGGATGTGGATTGGCGACAGGGGCCCAGGTTACTAAGCCTGTCTTTTCCTAACAAAAAGTACAAGAGAGACTGGGACCAAAAGCACTAAGCCTATCCTCTCTGAAAACAAGTAGATAGAAGAACTTAACTCAGAGGGCACGTCTTTCCTCAGGAAGAGAATCTTATCTCAAGACATAGGACTTTGTCTTCTTCCTGACTTTCTAATCAGGAACCAGAGTGCTGACCTTGATTTGCAGTTCCAATCTTTTCCCCTATTTTCAGGAATTATATCTGAGAAGTTGGCCCAACAAATATCTTCTATCTTACCATATAGAGGCTGAAAGTGTGGCATACCCCACAATACCAAGCCTGTCCTCTGTGAACAAATGTCACCTGGAGTCCTAGGCTCACAGTAAAAGCCTTTTTTGGAAGAGAAACAAGAATGGAGACTGTGGAAACCTGCGCCAAGCCTGGACCTCCTAAAAGGAAGTAGTTGACAGCTGTAAGCCCACCACATCAAGACCATCCAATTGGTGACAAATTCCAAACTGAAGACCTAGGCTCACAAACACCCAGACTGGTCTTTGATACCAGAAACTCTTGTGACAACTTGGCCTACAGAGCCAAGCTGTCATCTCCTAAAAGGAGGAAGAATGGAAGACTCGGTTCACGGCTACAATACTGTCCTCCCTTTAATGTATTTATGATAGATATTGGGCAGATGACACCAACCCTGTATCGTCTTAACAGTGCATTCAGCACAGCCTGGTACACATTACCAATTATCCTTTTTGACAATTATTGAAAGGTAACCATAACTTACAGCACCAAGCCTTACTCCTGGTAAGAGAAAGTAGTGTGGGCACTAAGAAACCTGGCACAAAGCCTGAACTGTTCTTTAAGAAAGGGGAGCTTGTAAGCACGGCCGAGCAATGCTCCTATTTCCAGGAAGTAGACTGGAGAACTTGGCCCACAGAATTTAGCCTAACTTTACTTAACGGAACGTTAGTAGGTGGACTTGGCACACAGTAACAAGACCTTCTCTGTAGGAAAAAAAAAAGTTTATTGAAGTCCATAGCCCAAGACCCAGATCTTTGCTCAGACTAGGGTAAGATGAGTGGTTGTTTGAAAACACAACACTACACCAGTTTAATCTACAAGGTTAACTCGAGTGCAAAACATTTCACAATGTGAATCCTGGTCATTGTAAGAAGTAAAATAAAATCTACACCACTGCAAGAAGTCTAGTCACCTGGTAGACATGAGATTCTTGCGGGGTCTTTCTTGATCCCCATGTGAATCTCACGAGGTGTTCACTAGACCTCCATGTGATTCCCTAGTGATTGCTACGTAATTTTTAGGTGACTTCCACCTTATTCCTCTTCCCCTATCCTCAACCAAAGGTTTTCAAAACATGTCTCATAAACTCTTATTTTCAATATTTCAGTATTGAGGCATTGGCCTTTAAGCAATTCCCTCTTGATAGTATTGGCCAAAGTTCCATGTATAAGAATAGTGCGGGTGCCCCCCAGAAGCCGTTAAGAGTTATGCTCACAATGACTAAGCATTTTTGCTACAATACAACAAAATGGCGCCTACAGTTTCCACTACTCTAAAATAGCTTCGGCGTTCAGACTCAGCATCCAAATTTCAACATGGTTAATATGTAAGCACCATACCCATTCTCTTCAAGCAGATTAGCTGACCAAAGATGAAACTTTAGGGTAACTAACTAATGACAAGTGTGTTATCCTATGCCACTGTGCTCAAGCAAGTCTTGTAATGCAGACATGACATTTCGATTGAAAGGCTGTTAGGTGGCTATGTTACACAGGTACTCTCATTTTCACAGTGCTTATGTGAATTTTACCAAGGAATGTAGAAGGGTAACTAAAAACTGAGTGCCATACCATCACCCCAAATCACATGATGCACTCAGGCCAGTCTCTTGATGGTCATGTGAATCCCGTGCGTAAGCCTGGTGAATATCACGAGATTACCTAATTCTTGTTACAGGATTTCCAGGTAACTTCCACCTCATTTTCCTCTACTAGGCTAAAACAAGACTTTTCAGTACACGTTTTAGGGACTGCCTCAATGTCAATATCTCAGTTTTCTTTCCATGGTGGTTAAGCCAGTCCTTCTCAGAATATGTAGTCTGAGGTTTGCAATAGAAAAATTCTGAGGCAGCCGTTCTTTCCACCATCAAGAGGTATCCTCACAATGACTCAGCATTTTCTTACAATACAGCAAAATGGCGGCTGTTGTTTCCACCGCTATCCAGTCGCTTCCTCACAGCAAAAGCCTTCTTTCTGGAAGAGAAACAAGAACAGAGACTGTGGAAATCTACACCAAGCCTGGACCTCCTAAAAGGAACTAGTTGACAGCCGCAGGTCCACAATGTCAAGACCATCCAAAATTCGTAACGAATTCCAGACTGAAGACCTAGGCCCACAAACACCAAACACCCAGCCTGGCCCTTGCTACCAGAAACTCTTGTGGAGACTTTGGCCTACAGAACAAGCAGTCATCTCCTGGAAGGAAGAAAAATGGAGGACTAGGTTCACGGCTCCAAGACTCTCCTCCCTTTAAAGCATTTACGATAGAAATCTGGGCCAGTGGCACCAACCCTACTGCATCTTAACAGTTTTCAGCACAACCTGGTCTCACATCACCAATTTTCCTTTTTAACAATTATTGAAAGGTGATCATACCTTATAGTACCAATACAAACCCCTGGTAAGAGAAGGTATTATGAGGAAGCGAACAAATAGCGGTAGAAACAGTAGCAGCCATTTTCCTGTATTGTAGAAAATATGCTGAGTTATTGTGAAGATACCTGTTCATGGCAGAAAGATCGGCTGCCTCACAATTTCTATACAGCAAACCTCAGACTAACAGTTCCGCCAGGGAAAGCTTTAACCACCATGGAAAGAAAGCTGAGATATTGACATTGAGGTTGTTCCTTCAATGTGTTCTGAACACTTTGTTTTAGCCCAGCAGAGGAAAATGAGGTGGAAGTCACCTGGAAATTTCGTAACAAGAATTAGGGAATCTTGCAATATTCTCCAGGTTTTCCCACGGGATTCACGTAATAGTCAAGAGACTAAACTGAGTGCATCACAGGGAGATCACAGGATGTTGGGTGATGGTGTGGTGCGCACTTTTGAGTTGCCCTGAGATTTCATCTGTGTTCAGGCAACATGCTTGAAGGCAGTGGGAACCGCAGTCGCACATTAACCACGTTGAAATTTGGAGCCTGAGTCTCATTGATGAAGCTACTTTAGAGCGGCGGAAAGTGTAGGTGCCATTTTGCTGTATTGTAGCAAAAATGCTGAGTCATTGTGAGCATAACTCTTAAAGGCTTCAGGTGGGACACCCACACTATTTTTGAATGCAGACCTTAGGCCACTACTGCTGAGAGGGAATTGTTTATCGACCAATGTCTCAGTGCTGAAATATTAAAAATAAGAGTTCATGAGATGTGTTTTGAAAACCCTTGGTTGAGGATAGGGGAAGAGGAATAAGGTGGAAGTCACCTGAAAATCAGGTAGCAATCACCAGGGAATCATGCAGAGGTCAAGTGAACACCTCGCGGGATTCACATTGAAATCAAGGAAGACCCCACAGGAATCTGGTGTCTACGATGTGACTAGTCTTGTTGATATGGGTGTAGGTTTTCACTTTACTTCTTAGAATGAACCAGGCTTCAGATGTGAAATGTTTTGCATTCGAGTTTACCTTGTAAATGAGACCAGCAGGGTATTGTGTTTTCAAATATCCACACAACTTATCCTAGTGCCAGCAAAGAACAGGGTCCTGGGCCATGGACTTCCATCAACATTTTTTTTTTACCAAGAAGGTCTTGTTACTGTGTACCAAGTCCTCCACCTAAGGATCCATTAAGTAAAGTTGGGCTAGATTCTGTGGGCCAAGGTCTCCACTCTACTTCCTGGATTTAGGAGCAATGATTGGCCATGCTTCCAAGCTCCCCAATCAAGTTCCTTAAGCTTGTCTTCTCTGAATGAAAGTGGAGTGGTGTCCTAGGCCCATAGCAACAAGCCTGTCTTTAGGCAAAGAGAATCTGAATGGAGACTTAGGCCTGTGACATCTACCCTGGACACTCCTAACAGGATTTAGAGTGAAGCCCCTGGCACCCAAGTTCAAGACCATCCTATTTATAACAGACTAGACAAAATAACTTCTCATAGTACACTTAACAGATCCCAGGTGAACAGAACTTATGTGGAGTGTATGACGCACAAACAATGCTGATATCTCAGAACTAAGAAAAATAGAGGCCACCATTTATACCAGCAACACTGCCTTCCCTTGTTAGAATACGGAGTAGTGACATGGGCCCAAGGCACAAAGCCCATCTTATCCAAACAAAAAGTACAAGGGATACTGGTACCCAGGGCATAGTCTGTCCTCTTCAAAAACTAGTAGATAGGAGAACATAACCCACGGGATAAGTCTGTTTTCAGGTAAGAGAACCTTATCTCGAGACCTAGGACCTTGTCTCATGCCTGCATTTCTAATCAGGAACCAGAGTGGTGATCTTGTTTGCAGTTCTAATAACTTTTCCTATTTTCAGGAATAGAGCTGAGAAATTGGCCCAAAGGATATCATTTATCTTTCCTAGAGAGAGGCTGAAGGGGTGGCGTGAGCCCACAGTTCCAAGCCTATCCTCTGTGCACAAGTCCTGGCTGGCATTGTAGGCTCACAGCAAAACCTTCTTTACGTAAGAGAAATAAGAATAGAGACTGTGGAAATCTGCAACGAACTTGTACCTCCTAAAAGGAACTAGTGGACTGCCACAGGCCTACCACGTCAAGACAATCCATATGGTGACAAATTCCAAACTGAAGACCTAGGCACACAAACACCCAGCCTGGCACTTGCTACCAGAAACTCTTGTGATGCCTTGGCCTACAGAAGCAAGCTGTCATCTCCTAAAAGGAGGAAAACTGGAGGACTCATTTCACGGCTCCAAGACTGTCTTCCCTTTAAAGCATTTACAATAGAAATTTGGGCCAATGGCACAAAGCCTGTGTCATCTTAACAGTACATTCAGCACAACCTGGTCCCATGTCACGATTTTCCTTTTCGAAAATTATTGAAAGGTGACCATAACTTACGGCACCATGCCTTTCCCCTGGTGAGAGAAGGAAGTCTGGGCACTAAGAAACCTGGCATAAAGACTGAACTGTTTTGTAAGGAACTCGACTGGGGAGCTTGGTAGCACAGCCAAGCATTGCTCCCATTTCTAGGAATTAGGGTGGAGACATTAACCCACAGAATCTAGCCTAACTTTACTTAATGGATCCTTAGGTGGAGGATTTGGCACACAATAACAAGGCCCTCTTGGTAGGAAAAAAAAAAGACAATCGAAGTCCATGGCCCTAGAACCAGACCTCTGCTCAAACGAGGGGAAGTTGGGTAGATGTTGGAAAACACAACAACATGCCCATCTCATTTAAAAGGTAAACTCGAGTGCAAAACATTTCACATTCTGAAGTCTGTTTCATTCTAAGAAGTAAAGTAAAAACCTACACACACAGCAACAAGACTTGTCACCTGGTAGACAACAGATTCCTGCGGGGTCTTCATTGATCCCAACATGAAACCCGTGAGGTGTTCACTTAACATCTGCGTGATTCCCTAGCAATTGCTACATAATTTTCAGGTGACTTCCACCTTATTCCTCTTCCTTTATCCTCATCCAAGTGTGATCAAAACACATCTCATAAGCTCTTATTTTCAATTTTTCATCATTGATGCATTGGCCATTAAGCAATTCCCTCTGGACAGTAGTGGCCTAAGGTCCGCATACAAGAATAGTGCAGGAGTCCCACCTGAAGCCGTTAAGCATTTTTGCTACAATATAGCAAAATGGCATCTACACTTTCCACCACTCTAAAGCAGCTTCGTCAATAAGACTCAGGCTCCAAATTTCAACGCGGTTAATGTGCGACAGCTGTTCCTATTGGGTTCAAGTAGGTTGCCTGACCATAGACAAAACCTAAGGCCAGCTAACACCAATTGTCTATTAGCCTACGACGCCGTCCTCAAGTGAATCTTTTCATGCAGACATGACCTTTCAATTGAAGGGTTTTAGGTTTCTAAGTTACACAGGTACTCTCATTTTCTCAGTGCTTATGTTAATTTTACCAAGGAATGTAGAAGGATAACTCAATAGTGAGTGCCACACCATCACCCCAATGTCATGTGATCTCCCCGTGATGCCATCAGGCCTTTTTCCTGATGGTCATGTGAAATGCACAGGAAGGCCTTGTGAATATCGCAAGATTCCCTAATTCTTGTTACGAGATTTCCAGATGACTTCCACCTCATTTTCCTCTACTAGGTTAAAACACGACTTTTCAGAACACGTTGAAGGAACAGCCTCAATGTCAGTATCTCAGTTTTCTTTCTATGGTGGTTTTAAGCCAGTCCCTCTCAATTCGTAGTCTGAGGTTTGTTATACAGAAATTCTGAGGCAGCCATCAAGAGATATCCTCACAATGACCTAGCATTTTTCCTACAATACAGCAAAATAGCGGCTATTGTTTCCACCACTATCCAGTCACTTCCTCACAGCCCACTCACTTTCAATTATCAACGCTGCCAATGTGCAGTTTTCCTGACAAGCAGTCAAAACTAGAGGTGAATTAAAGATCATTGACTTTAATGTGAATTTTATGTGAATTTTCTCAAGTGATATGCACTCATCACTACAAAGGGAGCACTATATCATCTTCCCTTGTGATGCTATGAATTGTTGACATGGGCCCAAGGCACAAAGCCTGTCTTTACCTAACAAATGTAGAAAGGAGACTGGGACCCAAGGCCCTAAGCCTATCCTCTCTGAAAACTAGTGGATAGGAGAACCTAATCCACAGGGCAAGCCTATCTTCATGTAAGAGAGTCTTATCTCGAGACCTAAACCCTTGTCTCCTGGCTGCATTTCTAATTAGGAAGCAGTGTGCTGACCTTGGTTTGCAGTTCCAATCCCTATACCTATTTCCGGTGAATAGATATGAGAAATTAGCCCACAACATTTCTTCTGACATTCCCCGACATAGACTGAAGGAGTGACGTAGCCCACAGTCCCAAACAGGTCCCAAGGGTGTGGGCCCAGCCCAGTTCATCCACAGGTCCTCTGTGAACAAATGTTGCCTAGAGTCCTAGGCTCACAGTAAAAGCCTTCTTTACGGGAAAAAAAAATAGAATGGAGACTGTGGAAATCTGAACCAAGCCTGGACCACCTAAAAGGAATTAGTTAAAGCCCCAGGCTCACAATGTCAAGACCATCCGATAGGTAACAAAGTCCAGTCTGAAGACCTAGGCCCATAAAAACCAAGCCTGGCCCTGATGGCACCAACCCTATGTCATCTTAACAGTGCATTCAGCACAACCTGGTCTCATGTCACCAATTTTCCTTTTTGACAGTTATTGAAAGGTGACCATACCTTACAGCACCAAGCCTTTCCCGTGGCAAAAGAAGGTAGTGTGGGCACTAAGAAACCTGGCACAAAGCCTGGACTGTTCTTTAAGAACTCAATTGGGGAGCTTGGAAGCATGGCCAGGTTTTGCTCCTATTACCAGGAAGTAGACTGGAGACCTTGACCCACATAATCTAGCCTAACTTTACTTATCAGATCTGTAGGTGAAGGACCTTCTTGGTAAAGTAAAAAAGTCGATGGAAGTCCAAGGCCCAGTACCCAGTCCTCTGCTGGAACTAGGGTAAGTTATGTGGATGTTTTAAAACACAACACCACACCTGTCTCATTTACAAGGTAAACTCGAATGCAAAATGTTTCACACTCTAAAGCCTCATTCATTCTAAGAAGTAAAGTGAAAACCTACACCCACTGCAATAAGACTAGTCACCTGGTAGACACCAGATTCCTGTAGGGTCTTCCTTGATTTCAATGTGAATCCCATGAGGTGTTCACTTGATCTCCACGTGATTCTCTAGTGATTGGTAAGTTATTTTCATGTGGCTTCCACCTTATTCCTCTTCCCCTACCCTCAAACAAGTGTTTTCAAAACATGTCTCTTGAACTCTTATTTTCACTATTTCAGCATTGATGCACTGGCTGGTAAGCAATGCCCTCTGACAATAGGGGCTTAAGGTCTGCATACAAGAATACTGCGGGAGTCCCAGCTGAAGTCATTTAGAGTTATGCTCACAATGACCCAGTATTTTGCAACAATACAGCCAAATGGTGTCTACAGTTTCCACCACTCTAAGTAGCTTTCTCATTCAGACTCAGTGTCCAAATTTCAACTTAGATAATGTTCAAAATAAAAAAGGTAAAGAAAAATACTGAAGGACACTTAATAATACTAAAGGAAATCATGCACCAAGAAAACAGAACACTTATTAATATCTATGCTCCCAATCAGTGAGCCCCAAAATACGTAAAGCAATTACTAACAGAACTAAACAGAGAAACAAACCAAAACACTATTGTAGTAGGGGACCTACATACATGACTGTCAGATGTGGACAGATAATCCAAACAGAAAACCAATAAGGAAATAACATCTTTAAATGACACTTTAGACCAACTGAACATAATTGACATTTCCAGAGCCTTCCATCTCACAACGGCTGCTTATACATTCTTCTCTAGTGCACATAAAACATTCTCAAGGATTGACCACATACTGTTACACAGAGATAGCCTCAACAAATATAAGAGAGTTGAAATCATACCAACCATATTCTCTGATAATTCTTTGAAACTTGAGATCAACTGCAAGAAGAAATCTGGAAGAACAACAAATATATTGGGATTAAACAACATGCTACTGAAGATAATGGGTCGGAGAAGAAATAAAAAGAGAGATCAAGGGATACATAGAAACAAATGATAATGATAGTACAATATATCAAAACCTTTGGGACACGGCAAAAGCGATCATGAGAGGAAAGTTCATATCATTACAGGTCTATCTCCAAAAACAAGAATGAGCCCAAATAAACAACCTAACACTTAATCTTAAAAAACTAGAAAAGAAAGAATAAATGAAGCATAAAATAAACAGAAGGAAAGAAATCAAAATTAGAGGAGAAATAAATGAAATTTTAAAAAAACAATAGAAAAAATATATGCAACAAAGAGCTGGTTCTTTGAGAAGGTTAATAAAATTGACGAATCCTTGGCTAGCCTCACTAAAGAAAAAAGAGAAAGGACACAAATAAACAAAATCAGGGATGAAGGAGGGGAAATTATGACTAACATCACAGAAATACAAAGGATCATACAAGAATACTATCAAAAAGTATATAACACCAAATTTAATAACCTAGAAGAAATGGACCAGTACTTTGAAAAATACAGTCTTCCTAGACATAATCAAGAACTGAAAAATCTAAATACACCGATCAGCAGTATGAAAATTGAAACAATCATCAAAAACCTACCAAGAAGTAAAAGTCCAGGACCAGATGGCTTTACCAGTGATTCTACCAAATATTCAAAGATTTAAAACCTATTCTCCTCAAACTCTTCCAAAAAAATCAATATTTCCCAACTTATTTTATGAGGCCAATATTACCCTGATACCAAAACCTGGTAAAGATAACATAAAAAAAGAAAATTACAGACCAATGTCTCTCATGAACACAGATGAAAAAATCCTAAATAACATACTAGCAAACCAAATACACCAACATATTAAAAAGATTATACACCACGATCAAGTGGGCTTCATCCCAGGGCCACAGGGATGGTTCAACATACGCAAATCAATTCATGTGAGACACCACATAAACAAATTAAAAAATAAGAATCACGTGATCATATCAATAGATGCAGAAAAAGCCTTCTACAAGATACAACATCTATTTATGGCCAAAACACTTAACAAAATCTGTATAGAAGGAAAGTACATTAACATAATAAAGGCCATATATGACAAACCCTCAGCCAACATTATACCTAATGGTGAAAAACTAAAAACCTTCCCTCTAAGATCAGGAATAAGGCAAGGCTGTCCACTATCGCCACTCTTATTCAATATGACATTGGAGGTCCTAGCAAGTGCAATCAGACAGGAGAAAGATATAAAAGGCATCCAAATAGGAAACAAAGAAGTCGAACTGTCACTATTTGTGGATGACATAATTCTCTATGTAGAAAACCCTAAATACACCACAAGAACACTGCTGGAAACAATAAACAAATACAGTAAAGGTTCTGGATACAAATTCAATGTTCAAAAATCCATAGCATTTCTATACTCTAATAATGAAGTGTCAGAAAAAGAAGTAGAAAAAATAATTCCTTTTGCATTGCACCAAAAAGAATAAAATACCTAGGAATAAATCTAGCAAAAGTTGTAAAGGACTATATAATGAAAACTGTTAGACCCTATTAAAAGAATTTGAAGAAGATACAAAGAAATGAAAAGATATTCCGTGTTCTTGGATTGGAAGAATCAACATAGTTAAAATGTCCATATTACCTAAAGCATTATACAGATTTAATGCACTCCCCATTAAAATCACATCAACATTTTTTAAAGAAATTGAAAAAAATCATCAGATTTGTATGGAAATACAAAAGACCCCGAATTGCCAAAGCCACCATGAGAAAAAAGAATGAGTCTGGAGGCATCACTCTGCCAGACTTCAAATTATACTACAAAGCGACAGTAATAAAAATGGCATGGTATTGGCAGCAAAACAGACACACTGACCAGTGGAACGGAATCGAGAGTCCAGAAGTAAACTGGTATTTATATGGGCAAATAATTTTCGACAAAAAAGTCAAAAGCATACAGTGGAGAAAGGAAATCTTCTTCAATAAATGGTGCTGGGAAAACTGGAAAGCCACTTGCAAAACAATGAAACTAGACTGTTGTCTATCACCACACACAAAATTAACTCAAAATGATTAAGGACCTGAACATAAGACCTGAAACAATAAAATGTATAGAAGAAAACATAGAAACCAAACTCAAGGACCTTGGACTTAAAGAGGATTTTATTAATTTGATCTCAAAGGCAAGAGAAGTAAAACCTAAAATAAATGAATGGGACTACATCGAACTAAAAAGCATCTGTTCAGCAAAAGAAACCATCGGCAAGGTAAAAAGACAACCATCCAAATGGGAAAATATATTTGCAAGCAACACCTCCGATAAGGGCCTAATATCCAAAATATACATTTGTTTTTTTGTTGTGATTGAGTTGTATGCAAATCAAAACCACAATGAGATACCATCTCACATCTCTTAGAATGGTTATAATCAATAGGACAAGCAAAAACAAATGTTGGAGCAGATGTGAAGAAATAGGAACCCTCATACACTGCTGGTGGGACTGCAAATTAGTACAGCCTCTATGGAAAACAGTATAGAACTTCCTCAAAAAACTAAGAATTGATCTACCATATCCAGCAATCCCTCTACTGCGTATTTCCCCGAAAGACTTGAAAACCCATATCCAAAAAGATATTTGCACACCAATGTTCATAGCAGCATTATTCACAGTGGCCAAGGCACGGAAGCAACCGAAGTGTCCTATGATAGATGATTGGCTAAAGAAGCTGTGTTACATATATACAAGGGAATATCACTCAGCCATAAGAAGAGATGAAATACTGCCATTTGCAACAGCATGGATGGTCCTTGAGATAATCATGCTAAACGCAATAAGCCAGACCAAAAAAGTTGAAAATCACATGATATCACTTATATGTGGGATATAAACCTAAAAGCAACAAATGAACAAGACAAACAAACAGAGACTCATGGACATGGACTATTGACTAGTGGTTACCAGAGGATAAAGTGCAGGACAGGAGCAGGAAGGTAGATGGGGTAAAGGGGGTCTAAAATGGGGGATAGGGAGATGGAGAAGTGAGTAAAGGGGATCAAATATATGGTAGCTGAAGGAAACTGGACTATGGATGGTAAACACACAATAGAATATATAGATGTCAAATTATAACGTACACCTGAAAATTATATAATTGTATTAACCAATGTTACCCCAATAAACTTAATAATTTTTTTAAAAAGTGTTAATAAAAAATTTAATTTAAAAAAGTTTAAAAAAGGGGCATTACATAATGATAAATGGATCAATACATCAAAGTGTTATAACCCTAGTAAACATATATGTACCCAACATAGGAGCACTTACATACATAAAACAAATTATTGACTGACATAAAAGGAGAGATCAACAGTAATATACTCATAGTAGGAGACTTTAACACACTGTTGACACCAGTGGACAGATCTTCCAGGCAAAAAATCAATAAAGAAACAATGGGCCTAAAGTATACACCAGACTGGATGGATTTAATAGATATTGTCAGAGTATTTTACCCCAAAGCAGCAAAATATACATTCTTCTCAAGTGCACCTGGAACATTTTCTAGGATAGACCACATGTTAGGACACAAAACAAGTCTCAATATATTTAAGAAGATTGAAATTATATCGACTGTTTTCTCCAATCACAATGATATGAAACTAGAAAAGAACTGCAAGAAAAAAAACTGTAAAACACACAAACATGGAGGCTAAATAGCATGCTACTTAACAATGAATGGGTTATCAATGAGATGAAGGAAGAAATCAAAAGATATCTAGAGTCGAATGAAAATGAAAACACAGTGACTCAAAATGTATGGGACACAGTGAAAGCAGTCCATAGCAATATAGGCCTTCCTCAAGAAACAAGAAAAAGCTCAAATAAATAATCTAAACTTACACTTAAAAGAACTAGAAAAAGAACAGCAAATGAAGCCCAGAGTAGAAGGAAGGAAATAATAAAGATCAGAGAGGAAATAAACAAAATAGAGTCTAGAAAAACAATACAAAACGACAATGAAACCAAGAGCTAGTTCTTTGAAAGGATAAACAAAATTGAAAAACTCTTAACCAGACTCATCAAAGAAAAAAGAGGACTCAAATAAATAAAATCAGAATTGACAGAGGAGAAATTGCTATGGACTCCACAGAAATACAAAGGATCGTAAAAAAATACTACGAGCAATTATATACCAACAAATTGGACAATCTGTAAGAAATGGATACATTCCTAAAAACATACAATTTCCCAAGGCTGAGTCAAGAAGAAATAGAAAATCTGAACCAACGGATTACCATCAATGAAATCGAATCAGTAATCAAAAACTTCACAAAAAAACAAAACTCCTGGACCAGATGGCTTCGTAGGTGAATTTTACCAAACATTCAAAGAAGAATTAACGCCTATTCTCAAACTACTCCAAAAAATTCAAGAAGAGGGAAGGCTCTCTAAATCCTTTTATGAGACCACCATTACCTCGATTCCAAAACCAGAAAAGACATTACAAAAAAAGAAAACTATAGACCAATATATCTCTTATGAACAATGATGCAAAAATCCTCAACAAAATATTAGCAAACTGAAGTCAGCAATACATTAAAAATATCATACACCATGATCGAGTTGGATTTATTCCTGGGATGCAAGGTTGGTACAATATCCGCAAATCAATTAAAGTGATACACCATGTTAACAAATTGAAAGATAAAAACCATATGATCATATCAATAGATGCAGAAAAAGCAGTTGACAAAATCCAGCATCCATTTATGATAAAAACTCTCAGCAAAGTGGGAATAGAGGGAACATACCTCAACGAATAAAAGCTAACATTATATTCAGTGGGGAAAGGCTAAAAGCATTTTCCTTAAGATCAAGAACAGGACAAGGATGCCCACTTTCACCGCTCCTCTTCAACATTGTATTGGAAGTCTAAGCCACAGCAATAAGACAAGAAAGAGAAATAAAAGGCATTCGAATTGGAAAGGAAGAAGTAAAACTCTCATTATTTGCCAATTTACATGATACTGTGTGTAGAGAACCCTAAAGATCCCACCAAAAAATTGTTAGAATTGATTGATGAATTTAATAAAATAGGAGGATACAAAATTAATATTCAGAAGTCAGCGGCATTTTTATGCACCAATGATGAACTTTCAGAAAGAGAAATTAAGAAAACAATCCCATTTACAATTGCATCAAAAATTATAAATACCTGGGAATCAAATTAACCAAAGAGTTAAAAGACCTGCTCTCAGAAAATTACAAGTCATTGAAAAAAGAAATTGAAGAAGATACAAATAAATGGACATATACCGTGCTGATGGGTAGAAAGAATCAACATTGTTAAAATGGCCATACTACCCAAAGCAATCTATAGATTTAATGCAATCCCTATCAAAATACCAATGGCATTTTTCAGAGAGCAAGAACAAATAATCTTAAAATTTATATGGAACCATAAAAGACCCTGAACAGCCATAGCAATCTTCAGAAAGAAGAACAAAGTTGGAGGTATCACATTACCTGATATCGAACTATACTACAAATCTACAGTATTCAAAACAGCATGGTACTGACAAAAAAACAGATACATTGATCAATGGAACAGAATAGAGAGCCCAGCAATAAATCCACATCTATATGCTCACTTAATATATGGCAAAGGAGGCAAGAACATACAATGGGGTAAAGACAATCTCTTCAATAAATGGTACTGGGAAAATTGGACAGATACATGCAAAAAAAGAAAAGAAAGAAAGAAAGAAAGAAAGAAAGAAAGAAAGAAAGAAAGAAAGAAAGAAAGAAAGAAAGAAAGAAAGAAAGGAAGGAAGGAAGGAAGGAAGGAAGGAAGGAAGGAAGGAAGGAAGGAAGAAGAAGGAAGGAAGGAAGGAAGAAGGAAGGAAGGAAGGAAGGAAGGAAGGAAGGAAGGAAGGAAGGAAGAAAGAAGAAAGAAACTGGATCACCTTCTTACACTGTATACAAGAATAGACTCAAAATGGATTAAAGACTCGAATGTAAGACCTGAAACCATAAAAATTCTAGAAGAAAACGTAGGCAATAAGCTCTCTGATATTACTAACGGTAATTTCTTTTTGGATATAGCTCCCTGGACAAGGGAAACAAAAGAAAAAATAAACAAATGGGACTGCATCAAACTAAAAAGGTTTTGTACAACAAAGAAAACCATCAACAAAACAAAAAGATGACCAACTGATTGGGAGAAGATATTTGCTAATGATACATCTGATAAGAGGTTAATTTCAAAAATATATTAAAAACTCATACAACTCAACAACAAAAATCAAACAATCCAAATAAAAAATGGGCAGAAGACCTGAACAGATATTTCTCCAAAGAGGAAATACAGATGGCCAATAGACATATGAAAAGATGCTCAAGGTCACTAATCATCAGAGAAATGCGAATTAAAACCACAATGAGATATTACCTGTCAGAATGGCTATGTTCAATAAATTAAAAAACAACAAGTGTTGGCAAGGATGTGGAGAATAGGGAACTCTCATACACTGTTGGTGGAATTGCAAATTGGTACAGCCACTATGAAAAACAGTCTGGAGGTTTCTCGAAAAAATTAAAAATGGATATACCTTTTGACCCAGCAATTGTACTTCTGGATATTCATCCAAAGAAAATCAAAACAATAATTTGTAAAGATTTATGCACCCCTATATTCATGGCAGCACAATTTGCAACAGCCAAGATATGGAAGCAACCTAAATGCCCATCAACAGAAGATTGTAGAAAGAAGTTATGGTTCATATACACAATGGAATATTACTCAGCCATTAAAAAAATGAAATCCTACCATTTGCAACGATATGCATGGACCTAGAGGTTATTATGCTGAGTGAAATAAGTCAGACGGAGAAAGATAAATATCATGTGATTTCACTTATATGTGGAATCTAAGAAACAAAAAGAACAAACTAATCAAAAACAGACTCACAAATATAGGGGACAATCTAGGGACAGCCAGAGAGGATGGGGGTTGGGGGCTGGGAAAATGGGGTGAAGGGTTAAAGAAGTACAAATTAGTAGTTGATGGATGGTCACGTGGATGGGGAGCATAGCATAGGGAATGCAGTTAATATTAATGTATTGGCTAGGTGGAGAGCCAGAGGAGAGAAAGAGCAATTAGAGGGATCATTTTGTAAACTATATGAATGTCTAACCAATGTGCTATATACTTGAAACTAATAATAAATACAATTTTTAAAAAAAAAAGAAAATTAAAAAAAAAGAATTTTTATGTTCAGACAATCCTATGTAGTTAGTTTCGGTCTCTGAGTTGTGAGGCTCACCATGCAGGCTCCTTCTCTGTCCGCATACTAAATACTATTAAATTTTATTTGAGATCCTCATTCCATATGATTTGAAATCTTAATTCTGTAGGAAAAGATATATACTTTTTTCCTCTATCCTTCTAAATTCTTGTCTAAGACCTCCCATAATAAAACAGATTAACAAACAATATAAAAACAGAAGTTTATTAATATATATATCTCGTGTACATGGAGATACCCATGAAAATTGAAACCCCCTTACAAATGGATATTTTCTTTGAAAATGTACATTGTTTTTACAAAAATTAACTTCTACTCTGTTTTCAAAGCTTCTCCTGTGTCTGCAGTTTCTCAAAATAATCATTATGCCAGAGGTATATTCTGAGGTAGCATATTCTGCTACCCTTCAGTCCTATCACATTAACTACCTCACTCAGATTTTAGCCTTTCTGCATTGACACACACTTATATAATGAAAATTAAAACATCCTGCACAACTTAACTGTCCACATTAACATGACTTTACTATTCCAGAAAACTCTTACCCAGGCAACACAGTACCTGCTACACAGTAGGTACCTAGTGAGAAAAACCAAAGTTTTGCCGCCCCAAAATATGCCCTTTGGGATGTTGATTTTAAGCTCATTACAAAGAAATAAAAGACTCAGAAAGAATCTTTGACCCTTTATCCTTGGCTGCCTAAATAGAGTCAAATAGAAAAATCTACTTCAAAAGAGAACCTTAGCATATTCACCTTATCACCTATGAATTAAGTGTGGCAGACTGAGAGAAACCTAGCAAAGCCTGTCTATTAGACTTCCCTCAATATCCCATTGTTTCTGGGTGGCCCAGCAAGAATTTGCTTACCACATGTTTATTCTTTCTCATCTACCTGTAAATTGACAATTTCCCTAAATCCCAGACACTTGCCCCCTTCCTCTTTGTCCAGAATGGCATATAAGCCTCAATTGCCCAATGAGACCTCAGGTGTCACTTCTTATCGTACTCCCAAATATACAGCCATAATAACTTTTGGACACTTTCTCCCTTCTAATTTGTCTCATATTAATTTGACTCTTTGCCCAGCTTAGAAGGTAGTGCCACCGTTGGGAACAATCTAAATCTGTTGTTGCTCCAGTGGTACTTGGCGGGGGCGGGGGGGAGGCCTCAGTCCTTTCCACTGACACAGTAAAGAATTATAGATCAGTGAAGATTAAGAAAAGTAAGATTTATTGAAGTACATTTCAAGAAAGAAACAAACTGCACCAGAGAGGGCTATAGTCTCGTAGATGTGGGAGATCTGTCTTATATCTGGGTTGTAGTAGATGGTTACAAGAGTGGTGCTAGCTGATCGATACGTGAGGTCATTTTGATTGATAGTTGGCTGTTGTATAACCTATTGTCAACTGCGCATGTACCCTCCTATAATTCTGTCTGTTATAATTAGATGCATGAACTTCCAGGCATATGCATAACATTATAATGATGGTATAAATGAGGTTGAGGTGACAAGAAGGTCAGAGTACTCCTTACTATATAAGTGTTTGTGGTTGGCCTAAAATGGTTTCTACACTATGGTCATTTATTTCCTTGTACTCTAGGATGTAGGGGTATTGTTATTTTAAAAATGAGTTTTTTGTGGGGAGGCCCTAGGGGCAGCCTTTGGGTTGGGCCGTCAGTGTTGTCATTCCTATGGTTAGAGATCTGGGCCTTCACTCGCATTACTCATAGCTATCTATCTACCTAGCAGTGGGAAGAAGGTTATTTTTTTGCCCCCACATTAAGTTATAATTAATTGATAGGGCTGATTAATAACAAGCAAGGCATTAAAACTTTCTCTTCCCTGAGCATTGGACCATTGGACTTGAGAAGCAAAAAGAAAAAGTTGGAGGGGTAAATGTGGGGGGAGAGAGATGAAAGGAGAAAATGAGAGAGAGCTCTAACACCTTTCAGGAATGTGTCAGTGTGTAAATGCACTAATGCCACCAGAAGGCTTGAATGTCTAAGGCAGCAAAAGGCATCTGCCCACCAAAAGTTCATGCTCCCTCTTCCATCAACACTGAGATATAACTAGAGAGAATCACTCAGCCAAGACTACATAACTTAGACTCATGTATCCAGGTTGGGCATGTAATTCCTTCCTACTGCTAGGGTGGAAAAATAATTTTCCCTCTGAAGCAGGATAGATAGCCCAGGAACAACCCCTCCTGCTCCAGGATATGTTTTTCGAAATTTTTTCCTTTCTTCAGACCTCTCCCTGTTTTAGCCAAAAACGGTCTTTTCCAGCTTAGATGCCATCTTTGGCCAAGGCATGACCTTTGGCTAATTATAATATCATTATAATCTCATCCACATTGCAAATACTGCAGGTCTCAGCATATATCTGTTGTCATGACAGTTCTGGAAACACCATATAAGGAAGAAAAAGGGGAACCAAGCTCCCCGCCTACTGGGAGGAGACAATGAGGCTAGTCAGTACTAGGTTTCCAGATTCTACCTCCAAAAAGAACAAAAGCCTGAAATGGAGACATTCTTATGCATTCAGTTCTCTCTCTCTCTCTCTCTCTCTCTCTTTCTAACAGAAGTTCATTAACATATGTATTTCATATGTTAAAAAAGAGACAATAGGCCCAAAATGGAGCCATTTGTACTAAACTTCACATCACTAAACCAAGACTTAATATCTAACTTAATTACAGTTTCAACCTCTTCCGGGAGTTGAATCTTAAACCAGTTAATCTGAAATTTCATAGTCGGCACTAGTGATGTTATCTGCTTGATAGACCCTTGCCATCCCCAAAAGGAATTTGCCACAAACAATCTACTGTTTGCTAGTATAATTTCCTTGTCCTACTCCCTTCTGCATATAAAAGTCTTTTATTTTTTACAGCTCTTTAGAGCTTCTTTCTGTAGGCTAAGTGGGATGCTACCTGATTTGTCACTCATTAAATAAAGCCAATAAGATCTTTAAAATTTACTCAGTTGAATTTTGTTTTTTAACACATATATACATGGGAGATACTCATGGGGAAAGGAGTAACTTTTAAAAGGCTGGCTTAGAATTAAGGTTTAAATACCATCATTAGCTTAATCAAAGACGGAAGGGTGTTGGGTGGTGGAAATTATAGGAAGGAAACCAGGAAAAGCGGAATAAACAAAGGTAAGGTATGTTTTGCAGATTTAAGTCAGTGTCTTTTCCACTGATAAAATTCTCGTGTTTAGAGTGAAACTTTTCTTCCTGATACAAAGAGGGAGACACCCTTACAAATAGAGATTTTCTTTTTATGTGTAAATTTCCTTTACAAAAGAGTAACTTCTACTCCTCTGTCTGCAGTTTCTCAGAATAATTCTCATGCCATGGAGGTATATTTTGGGGCAGCATACTCTGGTCCCTACACCACCAATAGAATGAGACAGGAGGCGATTTGGGTCATATTCGAGACAAGCTGCTTACAAAGGGGTCTTCCTTCTCGGCTTTTTCTTCTCCTCTGCCAGATAAATGCCAATGAGCATAATAAATCGGTCCCACTCTACCCAAGGCAGCAGTGTCTTTAAGTCCCAGAATTACACATTACTGAAGGTTAAGATACACGTAGATCTCCCTCCTCATTCCCTGTGTGAGCTAAACCAGCCTGAGTGTTCTTCTGCCCTTCTGGCTTCAGTCACTCAATTGGTTGACAATTTCAGTCATTCGGTTGATAATTTCTCCTGTGTCCCACAACTGCATACCCCATGGCCACTGAGACATCTCGCTGCATATCCCATAGGCACCTCCAATTCTGCAAACCCAAGCCTGGGTCACCACCTTTCCTGTTGTTCCACACCCCACCTCAAAAAAGGGCATCATCATCTATGTGGGTCCAAAAGCCAAAAAGGCTGGAAGTTTCTCTGCCTCGTCACTGAAACCCAAATTCTGTTACCCATCATGTTAACCACCCCATCTAAGTCTGGGTCATTCCTGTCCCACTTCTACTATCCCCCATGACTCCTCCTCTGACAGGGTGCCCACTTGCTCTGAAGCTCCACTCTTTATAGTTTCAATATTGTACATAACCACTACATGGAGATTGTTAAACAAAAAACTTTCACAGCCAAAACTTTTCTGAAAGAAAGGTTTATTGGTCCATATGCTAGCCAAAAAAGGACCAGATCTTGGGGCATGAAGTCTAACCACCAGCAGGAGCACCAGGTAGAAAAGGCAACTATCCACTGTCTCGGAGTTGATTGGGCTTTTTTTTGGTACATCAAGTAGGGGGAAGAAAGATGTAAGTTGTTTTGAAAGGAGGCAGGAGAAGGTGAAGTGGGGCTACTTCTGGGAGAGGTACAGAATCTGTAAGGAAGAAGTGATTGCTCTTTTGGATTGGTTGTGGGCAACAATCTGTAAAGTCCATTTGTAAGCAAAAAAAGGAGTAAAGGGAGTATTTTTACATTATTTAAAAAAATTTTAAGGGAGTATTTTAAAGGGAGTATTTTTACATTATCTAAAAAATCTAAAAAGGGAGTATTTTTATATTGTCTAAAAAATTTTCTTTAGATAATGGCAGAAATAGCCACCTGGAAGTTAATTCAGAATTCCAATATACACTCAAGAATGTAAGCAGTGCTTTTTTCCTCCCTCCACCCAAGACGCCTAAGGGAAAGAAGGGCAAGGGAAAGAACATGGTCCCTGCCCCTGCTGTCGTAAAGAAGCAGAAGGCCAAGAAGGTGATAAATCCCCTATTTGAGAAAATACCCAAGAATTTTGGCATTGGGCAGGACATCCAGCCCAAAAGGGACGTCACCCACTTTGTCAAATGGCCCTGCTACATTCGGCTACAGCGGCAAAATGCTATTCTTTGTAAGCGCCTGAAAGTGCCTCCTGTGATTAACCTGTTCACCCAGGCCTTGGACCGCCAAACCGCTACTCAGTTGCTTAAGTTGGCCCACAAGTACAGACAAGAGACAAAGCAAGAGAAGCAGCAGATTGTTAGCTGGGCTGAGAAAATGCTGCTGGCAAAGGGGATGTCCCCAAGAGGCTACTTGTCCTTTGAGCAGGGGTTAATACTGTCACCACTTTGGTGGAGAATAAGAAGGCTCAGCTGGTAGTGACTGTACATAATGCGGATCCCATCAAGCTGGTTGTCTTCCTGCCTGCTCTGTGCCATAAGATGAGTCTCCATACTACATTGTCAAAGGGAAGGCCAGACTGGGGGGTCTAGTCCATAGGAAGACCTGTACCACTGTTGCCTTCACACAGGTTAACTCAGAAGACAAGGGAGCACTGGCTAAGCTGGTGGAAGCTATCAGGACCAATTACAACAACAGATATGATGAGATCTGTCCTCATTGGGGAGGCAACGTCCTGGGCCCCAAATTGGTGGCTTGTATTGCCAAACTGGAAAAGGCTAAGGTTAAAGAACTGGCCAGCAAACTAGGCTGAGTACACTGTCACATTTTCTGTACATAAAAGTAATAAAAATTCTTTCAGCCAGAAAGAAAGAAAAAGAAAAAGAAAGAGAGAGAGAGAGAGAGAGGAGAGAGAGAGAGAGAGATATATATATATAGAGAGATGAAAATATATGAAGAGATGGAAGATATTAAAACAGTGCCATATATATTGATATTAAGCTTTCTGAGATATTGTTGAAATGAAAATGAATGAAATAATAATGGTACGAAATGAAAATGAAATAATGAAATGGTAATGTGAATGAAATGTGAAATGGAAAATGGTAATGGTACGAATGAATGAATGGAAATATATGCCGAAATGGAATGGTTAGGCTGAAAAGAATGGTTGAAATTTGTTAAATGGTTAATGGTTATAATGGTTAAAAATGAGCCAATGGTTAAAATTTGTTAATGGCGAGCCACGTTTGAATGGTTGGTAATGGCGGTTGTACGGTTTGTCAAAAATTTGTTGAAAATGGTTGTTTGGTTGTTTGTTGTACTCTGTTGAAATGGTTAATTTGTTGCATTGTCACGGTTGAAGAAAGAAAGAAAGAAAGAAAGAAAGAAAGAAAGAAAGAAGAAGAAAGAAAGAAAGAAAGAAAGAAAGAAAGAAAGAAAGAAAGAAAGAAAGAAAGAAAGAAAGAAAGAAAGAAAGAAAAAGAAAAGAAAGAAAGGGAAAGAAAAAGCAAGCAAGCAAGCAGTAATTTGTTGGTTTTGCCCTGCAGCTGTTAACTAATTAACCCCTCTTGTCTCTTTCTTCCACCCTCCAGCCTGCTGTAATTTAATTTAGGACATCTTAAAATTTTCTCCTTGTAACTAGTTACAGGTAGCATGAGCAGTCACCATTAATATTCCCATCCAAAGACCCAACACATAAAAGCATCACCGGGGGCTGCACCGAGGATGCTCAGCCAAACTGGCATAAGGAAGAAGAGAATAAAGACAAGGCATAGTCCTGTAGGAACTTCCCCTATCCCTATCAGAGGGAGGAAGGATTCAGTGTTGCTGGATAGTGTGCACAGTTTGAAATATATAATTTCACCTAAGGCAATCATACAGAGAGCCATCTTTTTTTCATTCTCGGTGAATCTCTTTATCATATTTTTAAAGTCCTGAGCTAGCCTAAGTCCTCTAGGGAGATCTGTGGGTAAAATCTACCTGCCCACCGTAGCTGGGCTTCTGAAGCCCATGGTGGCCAGACCAGCTGAGCCATCTGGTATGTGGAAAACTGACTGACTGAACAAGAGTGTTTTTTTTTTCTTAACTTTATTTTTTTTCTTAACTTTATTTTTTTTCAATTGTATAAATAGCACATGCTCACCCTAAAAAAAAAAAAAAAAAAAAAAAGTCCAAACAGTTCAGAAAAGCATAAGGAGAAAAGTGAAAATTGCCTGAAATCCATCTACTATGACCATACTTTCATGCATTTCTCTATACAGGTTTAGTGTTTCAACATAGTACTCAGGCATTTATGCTTAAATTTATGTAAATAGAGACTTTTATCGAGCTGGTGAAGTGGTTAAGAGTATGTTGTCTGGGTTCCAGTCCTAGGTTGGCCACTTAGTAGATTTGTGACCATGGGTAAGTTGCTTGACCTCTCTGTGCCTGTTTCCTCATCTGGAAAATGGGATTAATAGTGTGGTACCTATCTCACAGGGTTGTTCAGAGAATTAAATGAGTACCCTATAAGGCAGGTACTATCACTCTATTTTACATTTACATTTGTCTTTTAAATACAATATCTACTTACCTTGGTAAGCACATCTGCACATGTCAGCCAGTGCTGAAGTATGCAGATCCTGTCCTATGTTTTTTCTGTAATAGTAAGAGGGTTCTAAAGCCTACTGCCCATGCCCTGGAAAGCCTAACTTCTCCTTGGGTCCCCTGGGTTCCTTATCTCACAGTCACTCTCAGAGAACCCCTGCCTATGGCTTCTAGTCCAGATCATCCCTCTAGAACACTTCTCCTATTTCCACCGATCTCTCTTCAGACTGAGATGTCTGAAACACCCCATAGTGGGGACATAGCCCACCCTGGGCAGAAGGCTCTCTCTATCAGCAGACCCAGACCCAGACTCATTGACCCATTATCATCCCTGCAAAGGACTTTCATTTCTGTCCACACTCACTTCCCATGCCCACATCCAAGAAGAATAAATCACCCTCCTAATACACTGCATCTCCAACTGACCTCAGCTTCTGCCATTTGGGACTCTCAGGTTTAGGATCAATTCTAGGCTGGCATGGCAGCCCACATCCTCCTATAGTGCTGGTGTATCGCTGTCTCTGGCCGCCAGGGAATCCTGGGCCTCCTTGAGAAAAAAAGTTTCTTCCCCAAACTATATCTCAATTTCTCCAACTATAAAATGGGATCACTGCATGGAAAAGCCTCTAGTGTCCCCTTCACCCTGATTCCACATCTGAGACTGCCCTGGACTGGAACATCACCTTTGATACTATTCTATATCTCCAGGAACTGTCCTCCTTTTTACCTTTTGTCAGCACACTGTGGTATACTCCACCACTGATCTCTTTCTGCTTAAGTGTCACTTCTGAATTGGCTCTCACCTCCTTGGTCTCATCATAGTAAATTATCCAATTGACTGTGCCAGGGTACAAATACAGTCTTCAACACAAACATTTATCTTGAAACAGAACCAAGTCCAGATCCTCCCTCAAAAACTGAGGAGGTCGACAGTTTTTTCATTGTTTCACAGCTTTAACCTCATCTTTATAATTAGTCTGTAGGCAAAAACCTATATGTCAGGCCAACTACCTACGACTTGGTCACAGCATTCCCTAAGCCTGTGTCCTGTTTCGTGGAGATAGCAGCTCTTGCCTCCTTCCCAGAGTTGTTAATCAAGTTTTTTTCCAGCTTTACTGAGATATAATTAACATATAACGTTGTATAAGTTTAAGGTATAGAACATAATGATTTTATATATATAGCAAAATTATTACCACAATAAGGGTACTACCTCATATAGTTATAATTTATTGTGTGTGCTGACAACTTTTGAGATTTACTCTTAGCAACTTTCAAATACATAATACAATATTGTCAACTATAGTTACCATGCTGTAATTACAACCCCAAAACTTATTCATCTTAAAACTGAAAGTTTGTCCCCTTTGACCAATATCTCCTCATTTTACCCACCTTCTAGTCCCTGGTGACCATCATTCCTCTCTCTGTTTCTGCAGGTTCAGCTTTTTTAGATTCCACATATAAGTAATATCATTAAGGATTTGTCTTTCTCTGACTTATTTCACTTAGCATAAAGTCCTCAAGATGCATCCACACTGTTGCAAATGACAAAATTTGCTTCCCTTTTTATGTAGCATAATAGCATTGTGTGTGTGTGTGTGTGTGTGTGTGTGTGTGTGTGTGTGTGTGTGTGTGTGTGTTAATTCATTCATCTACTGATGAGCACTTAGGTTGTTTCCACATCTTGGCTACTGAAAATAATGCTGCAATAAACATAATGAT
The DNA here is from genome assembly GCF_902729225.1 of Pteropus medius. NCBI lineage: Eukaryota > Metazoa > Chordata > Mammalia > Chiroptera > Pteropodidae > Pteropus > Pteropus medius. Next base: position 8,454,665 of record NW_024346771.1, read on the forward strand.
ACTGATATCTCTTTGATAACCTGTTTTCATTTTGTTCAGGTACATACCCAGAAGTGGAATTGCTGAATTATGTGATAGCTCTATTTTTAATTTTTTGAGGAACTTCCATGCTGTTTTCATTATTGGCTGCACCAATTTACAATTCCCACCAAAAGTACACAAGAATTCCCTTTTTTTACATCCTTACTAGTATTCGTCATCTCCTGTCTTTTCTTATACAACTATTCAAAGAAGTTTGAGGCAATATCTCCTTGTAGTTTTTATTTAAATTTCCCTGATGATTGTTAATATTAAGCACTGTTTCATATACCTTTGGCCATTTGTATATCTTCTTGGAAAAATGTCTATGTAGGTTTTCTGCCTATTTTTTGATGAAATTGTTTTGTTTTGTTTTGTTTGCTATTGAGTTGTATGAGTTCTTTATATTTTTGGAAATTAACTCCTTATCAGTTATGTGATTTACAAATATTTTCTCTCATTCTGTGGTTTGACTTATTTTGTTGATTGTTTCTTTTGCTGTGAAGAGCTTTTCAGTTTGATGTGGTCCCATTTCTTAATTTTACCTTTTGTTGCTTGGGCTTTGAGTGTCATATCCATAAAATCATTGCCAAGACCCATGTCAAGGAGATTTTTATTGTTTTATTCTATGATTTTTATGGATTTATGTCTTACTTTTAAGTCTTTAATTCATTTAGAATTAATTTTTATGATTGTCATAAGATAGAGGTCCAGTTTGTGAAAAGACTTCAGTCTAAAATGGAACTGAAGATATAAAATGGAGAATCTCACACATGCACTCTCAGAAGAATGAAACTTAAAAACTAAGAGATTGATTTTTCCATAAATGCCTAACTTACAGACAATAATACTTATCTCTTCACCAGTGAACACCCACCAAGAATCTCTCCCCATTCTCAAACCAATGAACTTACTGTTAAGACTCACTGGACTTTCCCTCTTGGCACTTCTTGCCTATAAATACAGCCTATCTTATATCCTCATGCAGTTACTAAATTGTGATTTCTTTGCTATTACCAAATAAACTCAATTTCTGGTCATTTGATATTGCCTCAGCTTACCTCTTTATTTAGGTTTTATTCTTTTGCATGTGAATATTTAGTTTTCCTAACATCATTTATTAAAGACACTGCTTTTTCCCCGTTTAATATTCTTGGTTTCCTTATCAAATTTTCATTGACCACCTATACATAGGTTTATTTCTGGGTTCTTGATTCTGCTCCATTGTTATATATGTCTGCTTTTTTGTCAGTACTATAGTGTTTTGATTATTATATCATTGTAATATAGTTTTAAATCAGAAAGTGTAATTTTTCCAGTTCTGTTCTTTCTCAGGATTACTTTAGCTACTTGGGGTCTTTTGCGGTTTCACATGAGTTTTAGGATTTTTCTATTTCTGTAAAAAAAGAAAAATGCCATCAGGATTATGATGAAAATTTTATTGAATCTATACATAGCTATGGGTAGTATGGACATTTTAACAATATTAATTATTTCAATCTATAACACAGATATTTTTCTATTTATTTTGTATTTTTCAACTTCTTTTATTAATGTGCTATAGTTTTCAGAATATATATAGATCTTACCTATGAATAAGTTTAAACAAGGTGGTGAAAAATCTATACACTGAAAACTATAAAACATTGATCAAAGAAATCAAAGAAGACACAAAATAAATAAAACACATCTGATTTTGTGGATTGGAAGAACTATTGTTAAAATGTCTATACTACCCAAAGATCTGTCGATATAAAGTAATCCCTATCAACATTCCAATAGTATTTTTACATTAATAGAAAAAGCAATCCTAAAATTGATGTGAAATTACAAAAGACCCTGAATAGCCAAACCAGTCCTGAAAAAGAACAAAGCTAAAAGCATCACACTTCCTGAGTTTCAGCTGTATTATGAAGCCATAGTAATAAAAATACTACAGTACTAGCATAAAAGTAGAAATATAGACCAGTGAAACATAATCAAGAGCCCAGAAATAAACCCATGCATATATAGTCAATGAATATTTGACAAAGGAGACAAGAATACTCAATGGAGAGAATATAATCTCTTCAATAAATGGTAATGAGAAAATTAGATATTTACATGCAAAAGAATGAAACTAGACTCCTATATTACACCTCTCAGACAAATTAACTCAATGGATTAAAGATTTTAATGTAAAACATAAAACACAAAATTCCTAGAAAAAAAACATAAGGAAAAAGCCTCTTGACATGGGTCTCGGCAATAGTTTTTTAAATATAACAACCAAAGCACAAACAACAAAAACAAAAATAAACAAGTAGGACTACATTAAACCAAAAAGCTTCTGTACAGCAAAAGAAACAAAAAACAAAATGAAAGGCAACCTAAAAAAATTGGGAGAAAATATTTGCAAACAATATTTCCAAAAAAGGGTTAATATCCAAAATATGTATGGAAAAAAAACTCATAAACCTCAATAGCAAAAAATAAAATAAAATAAATCCACAAATAATCTAATTAAAAATGGGCAAAGGACTTGAATAGACATTTTCTAAAGAAGATATACAAATAGCCAACAGGTATATAAAAAGGAGCTCAACATCACCAATTATTAGAAAAATGCAAATCAAAACCACAATAAAATATCACCTTGTGCCTATTAAAATGGCTATCATCAAAAAGACAAGAGCTAACAAATGCTGGCCAGGATGTGAATAAAAGGGCACTCTTGTGCCCAGGTGGAATTGTAAATTAGGATAGCCATTGTGGAAAAACAGTATGAAGATTCCTCAAAAAAATTAAAAATAGAACTACCATATTATCCAGCAATCTCACTTCTGGCTATATAGCTGAAAGAAAAAAATCACTATGTTGAAGAGACATCTGCACCCCCATGTTCATTGCAGCATTTTTTACAATAACCAAGACATGTAAACAACTCAAGTATTCATCAATAGATGAATTGATGAAGAAAATGTGATACATATGACAAAATACTATTCAGCCATTAAAAATGAAGGACATCCTGTCCATTGCAACAACCTGGATAGACCCTGAGGGCATTATGCTAAGCGAAATAAGTGAGACAGAGAAAGACAAATACTATACAATATCATTTATATGGAATTTAAAAAATTCATAGAAAAAGATCAGATTTGTGGTTACCAGAAAGGGGAATTGGGAGAAATTGGGTGAGGACGATTCAAAGGACAATTCACCCAATTCGGTTACAAAATAAAGAAGTACTGGGGATGTAATGTACACTTTGATGACTATAGTAACACTGCTGTAAGATATATTTAAAAATAGCTAAGACAGTAAATACTAAAAGTTTTCATCACAAAGAAAGGTAAATAAATAAACAAGTAAATAAATAAAAAGAAGAAAATGTAGTTTAGGAATTCCAGCCGTTCTTTTTTCACCAAAATTGTCTTGGCTATTCTAAGTCCTTTACTTAAATTTCACATTGTTTGTCAATTATAATTTTAAAAGTCTGCTGGGATTTTGATTGAGATTGCATTGAATCTATAGATCTATTGCATAGATTTACTATCTTAACGGTACCGACTCTTATGATTAAACATATTACAACTATCTAGGTCAAGTTTTCAGTAATATTTTTTTAATGAAGACACCTTGTGTATCTTTTACTAAATTTATTCCTAAATGTCCAATGTGTTTTATTGCTATTATATATACTTTATAATCTTATTTTCCATTTGCTTGTTACTAGTTTATAGAAGTACGACTGATTTTGTCATGTCATCTGAGAAAAAAAGGTAGTCTTACTTTTTCCCTTCTAGTCTGTATACACATTTTTTTAATCTTAATGCACTGTCTAGGACCTCCAATATGATGTTGAAGAAAAGTTATAAGACTAGCCATTCTTATCTTACTTCTATCCTAAAAAAAAAAAAAAGAGCATTTAATGTTTTACCATTAAGAATTCTGTTAGCTATATCTTTTATCAAATTCCCTTCTATTCACAATTTGCTGAGAGAAATTTCCCTTCTATTCACAATTTGCTGAGAGAATTTCTCATAAATAAGTGTTGAATTTTATGAAATGCTTTTTCTAGATCTTTTGAGATGATCATATGGTTTAAGGCCTTTGCTTTCTTAATGCAGTAAAATAGACATATTTAAAAATGTCAAACAAATCTTACATTCCTGAAATAAATCTCAGTTTGTCATGTTATATTATCCCTTTTAAATATTGATAAATTTGATTTGCAAATATGTTGTTAAAATATTTGCATTTTTGTTAATTGGTCTATAACTTATTTCTATCTCTCTCTCTTTCTTTTTTTTCTCTCTTTCTTGTAATATCCTTACCAGATTTTGGTGTTAGGTTTATGTTGACCCCATAAAGTATTTCTTCATCATCTACTCTTGGGGCGTGGGGTTGGGGGGAGGAATTGTATACAATTGGCTTTTTTTCCCCCTAATATGTTAAAATTCACATATTAAATCTGGACCTGAAGTTTTTAAAACTGGAAAAATTTTTAATTGTGAGTTTGATTTATTTGACATCAATAGTACTATTCAGATTTTCTGTTTCTTCTTGTGTTGGTATAGAAAATTGTATTTTTAAAGATATTTATCCAATTCTTTGCATTGTCAAAATTTAGAATGGAGTTGTTCATAATAACAGTTAATGTCTCTAAAAGTTGGAAGGATTTATAGTGATATCTTCTTTTTCATTGCAAATATGGGATATTTTTTCTCTACTTTTTTTTTTGATGAGCATTTTTTTTCTTTTTTTTAGAAATTGACAATATTAAATTTTACCCCAGCTCTGTGTTCCTGAAAAGCAGTGACCGTTAAGAAATCTCCCAACCCTTTTGTTCTCTGAAAAATGGCTTACTACAAAATACCCTTCCCTCTATGACATACATAAAATTCATGGTGCCGCCTTGTTTACCCATGACAAAGCCAAACACAGATGCTCTAAATTGCCATTATTTGCTTTATAAATTATTAAACTGTTTTGTCTCCACTGAACAATCAGAAAAAAAAATGCTTGTTAACCATGTTAACCAAACTTTATTTAATTTCTTTCCTTCCCAAGGTTCCTTCATTTTAACTCATCCTCACCCTGAGCCATCATACAACCCCTCTTTAACTGCCCTTCTCAGTTAAAGATCTATTATCTGATCTATTATCTGATAACCCATTTTTATCTGTTCTTCTTGTTCTTTCCACTTTTACATACCACATTCTTTGCAGCCTTTTTACTCCTCTTTAAAAGAAAAGTCCTTTTTTGCCTAAACTTTAAGATGTCTGCAGAGCTCATGGTCAGAGCATTCTTCCTAATACTATGCTCCCTTTCTCTCTCTTAAAATAATGTTTTCAAATAAAGTCTCTCCTTATCTAAGACTGGAGTTGTTTTTTGCTTTATAGAATTTATCAATTTTATTAATCTTTTCAAAGAACTAACTTTATCTTTGTTAATTTTATCTATTGATTATGTTTCCATTCATTTCTGCTCTGAAATTTATTTAGTCTATCTTCTCTGTGTTTTACTATTTCTTCTGCTTTTTAACTTCTGGAGGTAAAAGCTCATACCACTGAGTTTAAAACTACCTTCCATTCTAACATATTCACTTAGAGCAATAAATGTACCTCTTTACACTCCACAAATGTTTATATATTGTTACTTTTTTTAGTTCAAAGTAGTATCTAATTTTCATGTGATTTCTTTGTTGATTCATAGTTTATTTAGAAGTGTGTTGCTTAATTTCCAAATATTTTGTGATTTTCTAAAGTCTCTTTGCCTTTTATTTTGAGTTTAATACCATTTTAGTCAGAGAACAAACTCTGTATGTTTCAACTCCTTTAGGGATTTTTGAGATGTCTAACATGACCCATCCTATGGTTTATCTTGGTAACTATTTCATGTGCACTGAAACAGAATGTTTATAGATAGTAAAAAATTTTCCATGGTCATTCATGTTCTGCATATCTTGTGAGCAGAGATACTGGAGGCCATTTTTATCTTTTCAAGGATGCTTGCATAGAAAACAGACTTTGAAGATAGAGATAATGTGTCAATCTGTAGCAAAGGACAGGTTAGTTTTCTGCCCATTATAATAAAGATAATGTCTCCATCTGAGGCAAAAGTTGGGCAAGTTTACTTTTACCCTGTCATAAGAAATTGAAGTTTCTTAAATTTTAGGTTCATCAGCTATGATGCAAACTCATTACCTGTATAGCATCCACCAAGATGAGACTGCATCACTGCAAGGGGAGTTTGGAACAAAGGAAAGTAACCTAAAACTGTAGCTCAGGATGCTTGCTGTGCTGTGATTAATAAAGTCCTTGGTCTCTGACCCAGAAGTCTCTTATCTTCACCAGCAACCATGGGAAGCTAAGTTATTAGCATGCAAGTAAGGTATAATCTAAAATCCTTTATCTTTAACAAAGTTCTTGAAATTTATTTTGTAGTTGTTGGAAGAAGTGTTATAATATGCTAACTGGGCCAAGGTTGTTAATCAGGTTATTCATATCATATATGTGCTTTATATCTTTCTTTTTTCAGTTCTGCCAATTATTGTTTCATATATTTTGAAGACATAATATTGCATGTATATATTTAAGATTATGTTATTTGGAAAAATTGGACCTTTATCATTTAAAATATGTCTCCTTATATTTGATAATATTTCTAGTCATTACGGTATTATGATATTAATCTAGCCACTCTAGCTTTCTTATACATACTATTTACATGATATGTATTTTTCCATATTTTCACTTTCATCATCTCTGTTTTATTATATTTAAAATGTGTCTCATAAAAAGCATACAGTTGATTCATATTTCTATAGTTTGTCTTTCAATAATAGCATTTTAGTGGTTTTGAAATATGTTCACAGGCAGGACATCAGCAAAATGGCAGACCATAAGGCTCTATGCTCTCTTTACTCCACAGAAACATTAAAAAAAAGCAGAAACTACCTGAGCCAATTTCATCTGACCATTGGAAAAGGTGTAGAGCAACTAAGCAAATGCCCAATCAAAAAAATCTCTCTTCAAAATGATATGAAATTTTTTGTGATTTTTTTTTTACTCACACTTACCCCACTCCCCGTCTGGTGTGACAACAATCTTGATCTTCAGCAGTGAAACCCAATTTTGACTTTTCTCCCTCAAACAAGAGAAAGCAGAGCAGACCTTATTTATAAATTATTATGTGTATCTGTTCCAACTTTTCTAGGGAACACATAAAAGACTGATGTGGGTGCTCATCTCTGTCTTACATAATTCAGAATGCCGGTTTAAAAAAAAAAAAGAAAAGAAAAACAGCAGTGGGCTTGAAAAAGCTATAAGGAGACTACATATACATAGACTCCTAGAGCAAAAGATTATAGGTGAAGCCCTACAATAGTCAAATTAAAGCCCAGAAAAGAAGCTGGGGTGAGGCTCTTTAGGAAATTAGAACATTCAAAAATGTTCTTGTATCTAAAGAAATCTAAAAAAACATTCACATGCCAGATAAGAAACATGCTAAGAATAGTACTGAGAAGACCTTAACTTTTCACCTGGGGTTGATCTCTTGATTCAGAATAAGCCTATCTTAGTAGTGAAAGAATACTTAACACTGAGCCAATCTGCAAATACTGGAGACGTGGATAATTTCTTTTTTGAGGATTTTTTAAATATTTTTTATTGTTTATTTTAGCCCATGGCATTTGAGAAAATCTCTGTCAAAACTTCAACTGCACCAAGCTAAAGGAACAAGATTTCAGCAATAACACATGAAAGGAATAATCTGCAAATACAGTTCGGAAAAATCTCAGAACAAATGGGCTACTAAAGCTTTCAACAATCAAAAAAAAAAAAAAAGGAAATGTTAGAAAAGGAAGAGATCTGTTTTCCAGAATTACCACATTATATAAATAAAATAAACAATATTCGATTAAAAATCACAAGGCACAAAAAGAAACAGAAAAAATGGCTCATTCAAAGGAACAAAAGAAATTGATAGTAACCATCCCCGAGGAAGCCCAGAGATCAGAATTATTACATAAAAATTTTAAAAACAATTAAGTATGCTCAAAGAGCTAAACAAAAGCACAAAGAATTAAAGGAAATCATAAAAATACATATAAACAATTCAGGATATCAAGAAAAAGATAGAAATTATAAGAAGAAACCAAACAGAAATTTTGAAGAGGAAAAGTGCAATAACCGAAATAAAAATTTCACTAGAGAATTCAAAAGCAAGTTTGAACAGGCAGATAAAGAACCAGCAAACTTGAAGATAGACCAGTCAAAATTATTAAGTATGAAAAGCAGACAGAAAAAAGAATTTTAAAAAAGGTGAACAGAGACTAAAAATTTGTAGAATGCCTTTCAGCAGACCAACACATGCCCTAAGGGAGTCCCCAAAAGAGAAGAAAGAGAGAAAGAGGACAGAAAAATTATTTTTAAAAATTTCAAAACTTCCCAAGTAGGATTACCCAAAGTTACTCACACAGAGACACATTATACTCAAACCGTTGAAAGACAAAGACAGAATCTTGCAAGCAGAAACAAAGAAATGACTCATCATGCACAATAGATTCTCAATAATATTACAAGTTATTTCTTATTGGAAATTTTAGAGGCCTGAAGGCAGTCGGGTGATATATTTAAAATACAGAAAGAAACAAAACCTATAAACCAAGAATTTTATGCCCAGAAAAACTTTCCTTCAAAAAATGAAAAAGAAAACAAGATATACTCAAATAAACAAAAGCTGAGAAAAGTCATTACCACTGGACTTGCTCTTCCAAAAATGCTAAAGGAAGTCTTTTGAATGAAATAAAAAATACACTAAACAGTAACTTCACACCACGTGAAAGTAAAACGTAGGTTCTTTAAAAAGGTCAACAAAATTGATAGACTTTAGTTAGATTGAGTAAGAGTAAAATAGATGACTCGTTACTAAAATTAGAAATAAAATTAGAAATAAAAGTGGGTACATTACTACTAATCTTACAGAAATAAAAAAGATTATAAAATAACACTATGAATAATTTTATACCAATGATTTGTATGCCCTAGATAAAATAAACAATTTCTAGAAATACACAATCTACCAAAACTTAATCATGAATAAATGAAACATGTAAATAAATATGTAACTATTAAGGTGATCAAATCTAAAATCTCGCAATCAAAAAAAAAAAAATGCCCTGAACCAAATGGCTTTGCTAGTCAATTTTACCAAACATTTAAAGAATTAATACCAATCCTTCTCAAACACTTCCAAAAAATTGAAGAGAGAACACTTTCTCACTCATTCTAAGGTCAGATTTAACCTGATAACAAAGCCAGACAAAGACATTACAAGAAAAGAAAACTACAGATGAATATACATTATTAATTTGGATGTAAAAGTCATCAAAATACTAGGAAAGTGAATTCAGCGGCATATTAAAAGATTATATACACCATGACAAAGTGGGATTTATTCCTGGAGTCAAAGTATATTTCAACATATGAAAATCCATCAATGTAATACACTACAATAATAGAGTGAAGGAAAAGAACCACATGATCACCTTAATTGATGCAGAAAAAGCATTTGACAAAATGAAACATCATTCTGTATTTTTAAGTAAAAATATTTAAAAACCTCAATTAAATTTTAAAAAGAAGGAAACTTCTTCAGCATGATAAAAACCAAACATGAAAAAAATCTTCAATGGTAAAAAAACTGAAAGCTTTCCCCTAAGGTTAGGGATGAGGTAAGGATGATCACTTTTCTACTTCTTTTCAACATAATATCAGAAGTTATAGCCATAACAATTAGGCAAGAAAAAAAATAAAAAGCATCCAAACCGAAAGGAAAAGATATAATCTATGTTTCCAGATAACATAATCTTATATGTAGAAAACCCTAAATATTCTCCCCATCCCCACCCCAAAAAAAAGCTGTTAGAACTAATAAACAAATTCACCAAAATTGCAAGACACAAAATCAACCCACAAAAATCATTTGTATTTCTATACACTAACAATAAACAATCCAAAAAATATTAAGGAAACAATTCCATTTACAATAGCAACAAAAATAATAAAATACTTAGGAATAAATTTAACCAAGGAAGGGAAAAATTTTACAAAACATTGATGAAAGAAAATTTTAAAAAACATAACAAAAGGAAAATCACTCTGTGTTTATCACTGGTGTAATGTTAAGGTGTCAATACTACCCAGAGAAATCTAGAGATTAAATAAAATACCTACCAACATCCTGATAACATTTTTTGCAGAAAGAGAAAAACCCATGTTAATGTTCATATGTAAACTCAAGAGACCCTGAATCGCCAAAACAATCTTGAAAAATAACGAAGTTGGAGAACTTGCACTTCCTATTTCAAAACTTACTACAAAACTACAGTAATCAAAGCAGTGTGGTACTGGCATAAGAACAGACACAAAGATCAAAGGAATATAATATGGAATCCAAAACTAAGATCTTACGTATATGGTCATTTGATTTTTGACAAGAGTGGCAAGATCATTCAAGGGAGAAAGAGTCTTTTCAATAAAGGGTACTAAAAAAAAACTGAGTATCTATATGCAAAAGGGTGAAGTTGGTCCTTCATCTTATATGATATAAAAATTTTGTTCAAAATGGATCAAAAACCCAAATATTAAGAGCTAAAACTATGCAACTCTTAGAAAAAAAATCACACAGCAAAAGCTTCATGATGTTGAATTTGCCAGTGATTTATTGGATATGACATAGGCAACAAAAGTAAAAATAAACAAATTGAACCTTATAAAAATTAAAATATTTTATACATAAAAGGTCACAATCAACAGAGTGAAATGTCCACCCACAGAATGAGAGAAAACATATATTGGATATAGGATTGTTACCCATACTATATAGAGAATTCCTACAATTTAACAGTAACAAAAAAGAAACAAATTCCAAAATGGGCAATAGACTTGAATAAATATTTTTCCTAAAAAAAATATACAAATTATCAATGAACACATGAAAAGAATGCTCAACATCACCAGTTATTATGGAAATGCAAATCAAAAGCATAATGAGGCACCACTTCACACGCATTAGGAGAGCTACTATCAAAAAAGCAGAAAATAAGTGTTGGTCAGGGTATGAAGCTGGAACTTTTGCACACTGCTATGGGCATGTAAAATGATGTAGCCTTTGTGAAAAACAGTTTGACTGCTCTTCAAAAATTTAAAAATAGAATTAGCATGTGATCTAGCAAAAAAATAGGTTCTCAAACAGATACATGACTGTACACCAGTGTCCACAGCAACATTATTCACAATAGCTAAAAGGTGGAAATAATCCAAGCATCCATTATTGATGAATGAATTAACAAAAATGCGTTACAGTCATACACAGCTTAACAATAGGGATACTTTCTCAGATATGTATGGTTAGGCAATTTTGATCATTGTGTGAACATCACAGAGTATACTGACACAAACCTGGATGATATAACCTACTATAAACCTAGGCTATATAGTATAGCCTATTGCTCCTAGGCTAGAAGCCTGCATAGCATATCACCATACAAAACAACACAAGATTAAATCAAGCTCAAGAAAAATGATGCAATTAAGAGACACAATAAATACAAGATGTATGAGGCTGTTGGCATAACACGGCATACTGTTGTACAGCAAACTTTTTATATAAATAGAAAGAGTACATTCTAAAATAATGATTAAAAATATAGTATATTAAATACATAAATCAGTAGCATAATGGTTTATTATCATTATTAAGTATTCTGTACTATACATAATTGTGTTACACTTTTATATGATTGGCAGAACAGTAGGTTTGTTTACATCAGCATCACCACAAACTAGTGAGTAATGCTTTGTACTGTGATATTGCAATCGGCTACTATGTCACTAGGTGATAGGAATTTTTCAGTTTCAGTATAATCTTGTAGGACCACCACTGTATATTGGGCCTATCTTTGACCAAAATGTCATTATGGGGCACATGACTGTATAAACACACAAAGGAATGAAATTCTGATACATGGTACAAAACAAATGAACCTTGAAAATATTATGCTAAGTAAAATACACTAAACACAAAAGGAGGTACCTAGAATAGGCGAATGCATAGAGACAGAAGTAACGTAAAGGTCACCAGGGCTTAGTGGAGGGTGGGTAAGGAAGTTGTTATTTAATGGTTACGGAGCTTCTGTTTGGGATAATGGAAAATTGCTAAAAATGGATAGTGGCGATGGTTGCACAACATTGTGAATGTACCTAATGCCACTGAACTGTATACTTAAAAATGAATAAAATAGTAATTATATTATGTATATTTTACCACAATAAAAGGTCACACACAAAAACAAAACTATGTCCAAAAATCTTTTTGAATATTTCTCCCTTCAGGTGGTGGAGCCTAGTTCCCTTCCTTTGCATGTAAATTGGACTTAATGACTCACTTCTAGCATATAGAATAAAGCAGAAGTGATGGTTTACAACTTAAAAGACTAGGTCTTAAAAGGCACCATGACAAAAACTTTTTAGTTTGATATAGTCCCATTTGTTTTCTTGTTTGCTTGTGTGTTTGTGTGTTTTCCCTGCCTGAAGAGACATATCCAAAAAAAATATATTACTAAAAGTGATGTCAAAGACTTTACTGCCAATGTTTTTTTAGGTGTTTTATGTTTTCGGGTCTTACATTTAAGTCTTTAATCCATTTGAATTTATTCTTGTATAGGATGTAAGAAAATAATCTACTTTCATTTTTTTTGCATGTATCTACCCAGTTTTTCCAATGCCATTCATTGAAGAGATTATCTTTACCCCATTGGATATTCTTGCCTTCTTTGTCATAAATTAATCGACCATATAGGTGTGGGTTTATTTCTGGCCTCTCTATTCTGCTCCAATAATCTATGTGTCTGTTTTTATGCCAGTACCATGCTATTTTGATTACTATAGCTTTGTAGTATAGTTTTATATCAGGTAGCATATAACTCCAATTTTGTTTTTCTTTCTCAAGATTAATTTTAGGATTATTTGTGCTAGTTCTGTGAAAAATGCCATTGGTATTTTGGTAAGGATTGCACTGAATCTGTAGGTCGCTTTGGGTAGTATGGACATTTTAATGATGTTGATTCTTTCTATGAGCACAGTATATGCTTCCATTTATTTGTATCTTCTTCAATGTCTTACCATTTCCTGAGTACAGGTCTTTCACCTCCTTGGTTAAATTATTCCTGGGTATTTTTGATACAATTATAAATAAAATTGTTTTCTTAATTTCTCTTAATTAAAAACACTAATTCAAAAAAGATATGCATCCTTATGTTCATTGCAGTATTATTTATAATAGTCAAGATATGGTAGCAACTTAAGTGTCCATCCATAGATGAATAGATAAAGATATATATGGATATGTATATGTACATATCCATATATATAATGGAATATTACTTGCACACAAAAAAAGAATGAAATCTTCCCATTTCCAACAACAAAAGTGGACTTAGAGGGTATTGTGCTAAGTGAAATATGTCAGACAGAAAAAACAAATATTATATGATTTCTCTCATATAGGAAATCTAAAAAAAATAAAATAAAATAAATGAATAAACAGAAAAAACTCATATATACAGAGAACAAACTGATGGTTGCCAGATGGAAGGGTGTTTGCGGGTGGGTGGGTAAAAAAGGTAAAGGGATAAAGAAGTACAGATTGGCAGTTAAAAATAGTCACAGGGATATCAAGTATAACATAGAGAATATAATCAATAATATTGTAATAACTATATGTGGTATCAGGTGGGTACTAGATTTATCCAGGGGGAATCACCTCGTAAGTTATATAAAGGTCTAACCACTATGCTGTCCACCTAAAGCTAATATAATATCAAATGTCAATTATAATTAAAAACTTTTTTTTATTTTTTAAGGCCCTGTGGCTTCTTTTTTTTTTCTCACTTGAACTGCTCTCCCTGGGAGAAGTTAGATGCTGTGTCATAAGAGTAATCAAGCAAGCTGTGGAGAGACCCATCTAATGCAGTGTTCTCCTGCCAACTGAGCTGTGAGTGAGCCCCTTTGGGACAGATCCTCATTTTCAGTTAAGCCTTCAGTTTTCAGTTAAGCCTTCAGATAATTGCAGTCTCTGCCAACACCCTGATTGCCATTTTAAGACAAGTCTTAAGCCTTAACCACCCAGCTAAGCCTCTCCTGAATCTATAGAAATTGTAATAAAAAAATGAATGTTTGTTAATTTAAGGCTCTAAGTTTTAGGGTAATTAGTTTCTCAGCAGTAGATAATTCTTGCAAGTGTACCATTCATTTTCACTTGATGATATAGTCGGGTTTAATTCTACCATCTTGCTTTTGTTTTCTATTTGTCCCATCTGTTTTTTGGGGGGTGTTTTTTTTGTTTTGTTTTGTTTTGTTTCTATACTTTGTATCTATGTTTCACTTCCTCTGCCTTCTTTTGGATTAATAAAGTACTTTTATATCTTTCATTTTATTTATTCTATTGGCTTTTTGCTATAACTCTTTGTAATTTTAAGTGATTTCTCCAGGTGATTACAATAGGCATCTTCAACTTATACCAGTCTGGCTTGAACTAATATTGCATCCATAGAAAATACAAGAATTTATAACAGCATAATTTTAGTTTTCCTCCTTTGTGCTTTTGTTGTCATGTGTTCTACATATATTATTAATGTCTTTATATATATTTTTAGTATTGTTTTAAATAGTCAGTTTTTTAAGAAAAATTAAAACATCCTTTTACATTTATCCACATATTACAATGTCAAGTGCTCGTTCTTCTATCTTGTTAATCAGACCTCATATCTGGTGTCTTTTATATGTAGCAAAAAAAAAAACTTTAGATTTCTTTATAGCATAATTCTGATGGACATAAATTGTCTCGAATTGTGTTTGTCTTTAAAAGTCCTTTTTTCTCCTTCATTTTTAGAGGATATTTTCACCGGATATAGAATTCTTCATTTCCAGTATCTTATGTTATTTCAATATTTAAAGATGACATTTCATTTTCTTCATTTTTATTGTTCCTCATGAGAAGTCACTCTTCACTGTCCCTGTTATTTCTGTTAATGTAATATTACACACACACCTAAACTGCTTTTAAGATTTTTATCTTTGGTTTTCAACAGCTTGACTATGATTTACCTAGGTCTTTTTTCTGCTTGTATTTGTTGAGCTTCTTGGATTTGCAGCTTATTTATTTCATCAATTTTGGACATTTTCAGCCATTATCTTTTCAACATTTTTTCTCTCTCCTCTACTGAGACTCTAATTGCTCACACGTTAGACTATTTGACATTTTCTGATCACTCTGTTTATAGTTGGGTTTTTGTTTTGTTTTTTTGTTTATTTGTTTGTTTTACTTTCTTTTTTCCCCTTATTTTTCCATTTGTATAATTTCTATTGACTTGTCTTTTAATTTCCTAACCTTTTTTCAACTATATCCAGTATAGTGTTAAGTTAACCCAATGGATTCTTACTTTCAAGGAAAACATTTTCTGGTTCTAGAATTTCCTTTTTTAAATTTTAGTTTTTGAATTTCCATTCTTTTGATAAAATTTTCCATCTTTTCACCCATTTTGCTCACCTTTTCTGTAATTTCTTTAAAGTATTTATAACAGTTACTTATATACTTGTCTGCTAATTTCAATCTCTGGGTCATCTGTGAGTCTACTTCTATTTACTTTATTCTCATTATTATAGGCCATGTTTTTCAGCTTTTTTGTATGTTTGGTTATTTTTTTATTGTATGCTGAACATTTTCAATGATACTTTGTGGAAATTCTGGGTTATATTATCTGCTTCCAAATAGTGCTATATTTTGTTCTGTTTGACAGTTGAATTCCTGGCAAGAAGGGTCTATTTCAAGTTTATTCTTTTCTTTAATTTATTTATTTTTTATGGTGACAATGGTTAATGAAATCCAATTAGTTTCAGCTGTATACTTTAGTAAGGTGTGTAGTATATATGTGTGTGTGTGTGTGTGTGTGTGTGTGTGTGTGTGTGTGTGTGTATATATATTTTTTTTACATCGCGTTCACTTCCCATAGTTAGATTTCTTTCTGTCACCGCATATTTGACCCCCTTTACTCCATATACCTCCCCCATTTCCCCACCCTCTACCAAGTTTATTCTTAATCTTAAAATATTGTCCTCCAAGGATGTAGACTTTTCACTTTAGATAGTCTTTCTGGGATTATGTTAAATGTCCGTTGTGTTCACCAAGGTCTCTCTGCCTGGGCCAGAACTCCACTATCTCCCAACATACTGCAAACTTAGAAAACTCAGTTCAGCTTTAATTTCACATTCTGGTTACTGCTGGTGTTTTACAAATTATCCCCAAAACTTAGCAACTTAAAAAACAGTTTATTATGCTCTATGAGTCTGTAAATAAAGAATTCATGCAGGAAAGAGTAAAATTGACTATGCTACAATGTCTCAGGCTTCAGCTGGGAAGACTCAAATTTTGAGTCTACTTTCCCTACTTGGGCTGGAATCATATGATTTATCTGGTGCCTGGCTTCAGATGACCCAAATTCCAGCACTGCTAACCAGAGTATCTATCTAGATGTAGCCTTTCTGTATGGCTTGAGGTAGCCAGGATGCTTACATAGCCACTCAGGGCTCCAACTGCAAAAATTCTAGTGACCCAGGTTGATGCTGAATAGGCTTTTGTTGCCTAGCCTCATAAATACAAAATATTTCCCTGTGCTTTACTAGTTGAAACAATCATAGCCCATCCAGGCTCAAAGGGAGAGAAACAGACTCCACTTCTGGATGGAAGCATGCCAAAAGCACATTTTATAAGATCATGTAGGTTAGAATATATTGATATGACCATCTTCACAAAATACAACCTGCCACACACCCCCAGGAGCTACTCTTTATTTCTTAGCCTTTTACTAAATATGAGCAAATATGAGCAAATTAGGATTTGCCCAAGTTCCAAGGGGATTTTTGGAGCTTCTTCTCTGGTTTCTTTCTCTCTTTTGCCCTACCTTACAAATTCCAGCCACCTAGCAGCTTCGAATTTTAATCTCTGTTTCCTATGCACTTGGGCTCTATTTTCCTGTACTATGGCTTGAAAATTGCCCCCAGGCAGGAGGCCAGGATAAATGCATAATTCATCTTCTCTGCTTCCCTCTAAGCTCAAGTCCAGTGCTGTCCTCTGTTCAATATCCGAAAATAGCTACTTCAAATATTTTGTTCCATTTTATAGTTGTTTGCTCTGAGATGGTGTGGCAGACAGACTTTAAAATGGCCCCCAAGGATCTCTGCTTCTTGATATTCACAACCTTGTGTGGTCCCCCCCACACACACATAGATTACATCAAAGGTGATAGGCTCTACCTAATCATGTGTACAAGATTACTGTATATGATTATGCTATATTATTGTAATGTCTGTTTTATTGCAATCTCTTCCTTGCCCTTGGTGACTTTGAAAAAGCAAGCTGTCTTGTTTTAAGCTGTCTATGGAAAGGGCCATGTGGCAGGGAACTGGGGGTTGTCTCTGGCAAATAGTCAATGCAAAATTGGGGCAATTAGTTCAACAACCTGCATAGGAACTAATGAGATCCCCACCGTGCCTAACACCTTGATTGCAGCCATGCAGAGGTCCCAGCTAACGTGTAGAATCTTGACCTACAGAAACCATGAAATAATAAATGTGTGTTGGTTTAAGCTAAAGAGTTTGTGGTTATATTGTTATGCAGCAAAATATAACTAATACAGGTAGTAAGTCTAATACCACCAAGTCCTTTGTGACTAGAACCAGAAGTCAACCCTTGTTGTGAACCATAGAGCAGGAAATTCCATGATATGAGACCTGGGAAAGGGCAAGAGACAAAGTGCCTTATGCATCAATTATCAGTCGACTAGGAGAGGCCTCCCGGCCTCAAAGTATCCCTTTTGTCACAGTGTCAGGTAGCTCGTCTTCAGCACTTTATTCTTTGAATTAAACATTCTTCCATTCAACAAAATTGTATTAAATGCTTTATATTCAGTCCCTGTGCTTGGCACTAAGAAACCAAAGATGAGTTACACATTCTCCCTGCCTTCAAGAAAGGCACAATGCTACTCACCTTACATATGTCATTTTATTTAATATTTACAATAATCCATGAGGTGGTGCCATTATTGTCTGTATTTTTGCAGATTAGGAATTAACACTCAGAAACACCGCATTTCTCATTATAAGCATATAGCTAATGAGTGACAGAGTCAGAATTTGAACCCAAGATTTCTTTTTTATTCTAAAGTCTTCCCACTACATCATGTTAAATTGCTGCCCTGTAGGGGAGACAGTCAAATAAAAAACATACCTGTTACTCAATGTGATAATACTCTACTGGAGGGAGTAAGAAGGAACTAGGGAGCAAGGAGAAGGAGGTTTTAGTCTCAAGGAAAGGCTTTAATGAGAAGCAGACAATTGAGATTGGTCTTCCTGGTGATCAAGGAGAAGGGCACTGCTGGAGAGATGAATGCCAAGATCAGAGAGGGTAGTGGGACAGCAGAGCCTTGTAGTATGGCATGTGTGGAGGGCTAGAATCTGCTTAGTTGTGGAAGTGTGGGAAGGGCAACGGGTAGGAGCAGAGCCCCATTGCTAGGACAAAAGTGCTAAGATGAAAACTAGAGAGTGAGGGAATTCCCCTCAAGGCAGGAAGAAGCATAGCAGAATGACTTGGACCACTGGAGTCCACGGGACCTCTGACTATGAGGGAAATCTAAGAGAAAGGACAGGGATCCAATGCCCCCTTCTCACTGAGACATCTGGTGTCAGCCACCTTGCACCAGTCATGCCATGGCTGCCTCCCTGTCATACCCATTGAGAGGAACTGCTCCCCCCACAGCTCTTGTTGAAGGAATGGTCTAAGCAGCTATGACTATATCCTTTGATCTTATGCCTCTGGTAACAGGTGATTGACCCAGAAACGAATACGTGCTTTTGTTTTCCTCCCAGGTCATGTAATTAGCACATTACACCTAGAAACAGATTGGCAGAGGTGCAAAACCATGTAGCTCAGGACCATGGTGGACACCACAGCTGGTCAAAGCCATGGGTGAGCTTAGAGGGTGAGCTTAGGTAAAGGAGAGGTCTAATAAGTCACAAAGGAAACTAGTCTACAGAGAGAAACAGAAGAATGAAACGGACCCAGAGAGAAGAGAGTTGAGGCCATGAGACTCTCAAGGGTGAGAGAAGGCAAGATGGTTAGACAAATGGTTCCTCACAAGAGCTAGTTGTATACCCTTTTCCTAGATTCCAATATACTTCTCTAAGTCCTCACAATAAATTACCATTATACATGAGTTAGTTTGACTAGATTTCCATTCATAACAACAAATGATCCCTGTACTGGTCAGAACTCTTCATTGCAAGTGATGAAAACCCTGAACTAACTGGTTCCATCATGCACAGTAAGACTTCTACACATGTAACTAAGAAGGATTGCATGGGGGTGGAGTGGCTGACATCCCACACAACTGAATCCAGGACACAAGCCATGTCTTTGGTGAGCTCTCTAGCTATCTCCTGGCCCTCTATATTTTAAGCATACTCTCTTCTTGCAAATGGGCTTCCACTCTTAGATGAGAAGGTGCTTCGGGCAGCCCAGTGTCACATTCTTCTAGTATTGTGATAACCCCCAACCCCGCCCCAGGTAAAAGACAGTCTTTCCACCATCAACAGTAAAAAAATCCTGGGGAAAGACTAATTGGTTAGGTCAACCAAATAAATATTTCTGAACATATCATTCATTGATGTCTGGGAAATTGCGATGCTCTGATTGCCCAGGTATGAGTGACATAATCCCTGTGATCTGAAGGAGACCTGAGGACTAGGTACATTAACTGAAGGAGGAGGAAAAGGGAGAGCTCTGCTGGGAAGCTCGATGTAATAGCTAAGATGCAAACAAAAGAATAGGCACCCCATTTTCCGCGAACCACTTAAGATAAGTGGGGAATCAATCAATATCTGGTCTCATGTAACTCCGGCATATGAGCAAAGGGAGAGCCCCTGGGGGCCTGAACCTCTACCCATCTGCCTTCAAACACCAAACTAATGGAGGTGCCTCAGCTCTTCTGGGAAACAGCTCAGTAGAGCAGAAAGAGTTCAGGTTTGGCATCAAAGACCTGTATTTAATTCTCAGTCTTGCAGTTCACTGGTTGTGGGATCTTGGGCAGGCAACATAATCTCTCTGAGCCTCAATTTTCCATCAATAAAATGGAAGAAATATAATCTACATCACAAAAGAAATGCAAGGATTACACAGTGATGATCTATAATGATTAACAAAGAAAAAATACAGAAGAGCAAGAGACAATAGCATGCATCTAGGGTAGGCTGCATACAGTCTTAGGTAGGCTGCATTCAGCCCCATGAAAAATACCTGCACATAAAAAACATCTGGAACCATGAAAACAACACTAATAGTTGTCTTTTGGCAATGCAACTTAAGGAGAAAATGTTTCTGACTGATCTCATTTCTTCCTATTTGTCATCTCATACGTGAGAATTTGAATATTTGGTTCTCTAATCGTTATGGCACTGTCTTACTCCTAGCTTCAGACAATAGTCATACTCATGGCTTAGCTACCCAAACAGGGGAGAATTTTAGTGTAAAAGACATTGCCAAAGATAAACTAATTTTATTACAGTATCAAAATAGTCTGCTAGATCTGCATTATACATGTCCCAATATAATAAAGGCATCTTCCTTTTACATCAAGAGAAGAAAACCTTTTTCCTTAACTTATATCTTAAGATGAACCCAAATTCTTCATGCTCCAATTCAATGCTGTCTTCCTCACATCTGGTCCTCCCTGAAGGGAGGGTAGTAAGACATCTTTCTCTTGGATGTCACGGCTACGGTCTCAGTCACAGTTCCCCAACTAAACACACTCAGTACTTGGAACTGTGTTAATGCTCACACATTTAAGGAAGGGCTAGAAGGTCCCAGGCCTTGCCTCAGAGACCCTGCCCCTGTAGGGACTGCTTCAGACACAGCTGCTCTTCTCAGGCTCAGAGGCCTGAGGCCATTCTCTCCAGAATAAAACCTAGCTACACCCTGATTGTCCTGCCTTCTATGCAGGGTCTCTGGTTTGCAGAGTCTTCTGTCCTTCATCTGGTCTCCCACAGCTTCCCCTTCTGTATCCAGTATCAACACACTAACATCATCATCTGGTTATAGGTCTGCCTGCCCTAGGCTCATCTGAGCTCTCCAAGGGCTGGAGCTGCATCTTAATCATAACAGGGCCAGGCACATAATACAAATTCAGATTTTGAAAGCAGTAATAAATTCATAAGTGGATGGATTCATGGAAGAATGAACAGACAGATAAAAGGATAGAGAAGTTTTTCGTCTCTCGGTTTCTAGGTTCAATCTCCACTGTTCAGAAGTTCCTTCATTTTGTTCCTTGTGTCTTCTCTCTGCCTCCTGGCTCCTAGTAAGACATTGTTCTTTGTTCATTGGCTGGTAGTACCTCAACTCACCCATGGTTTCAGTTTCTCTCTACTGAATCCTAGGAGTTTTATCCCAGCGGGCGCTGCCCCAGCCAGGACATACTGTCAGCTTGGTCCTCTTTCTTCCTGAAGTCTCCCTGCCAGCCGACTCCATGCTAACCCCACTCCCTGCCATAAACGGCTCCGAAGGGACTTTTGGACATCAGAGTCATTCTTGTTCTTCTCTAAAGATGCCTGAGCTGCAAACAAAGTGTGACGTCACTTCCTGTAGTCATTGGCAGAGCACAAGCTTTCTAGAGAGAGATTTCCTTGGGTTCAAGGAAATCTTTCTGCCTTTCTAGCTGGGTGAATCCTGCAAGTCACTAACAAGATTTCAGTTTCCTAATCTATAAAACAGGGGCAATTTTACCCAGCTCACAGGATTGTTTTAAAGATTAGAGGAAATAAAAGTAGAGTACACGACCTAGTACGTAGTAAGCTTTCAACTGGTGTGTTTCCTTCGCTAGGAAAAATAACTCCTAGATAGCCAACTGAACAAGAGGCCCCTGGCTTTCTCTACCCTCCTGCCTCAGCTACCATCAGCCTGTCTTTCCGCTCTGGAGAGTCTCTCGCGGGATCTGAAAGATCTATTAAAGTCTTGTGAAACAAGTGGTAGCTCTTACTAATACACGGCTTCATTTGACGAGGGGAAAATGAGGCCTAGAGACATCGTGCACTAAGGTAGATTTTTAAAGATGGCCATAAATTCCTCATCACTCTCTTTGTCTTTCCTACCCTTGAAGCCGGGTTGGCCCTGGGACTGCTTAATCGGTAGAAGTCAGAGGCAGTAATGCAGCCATGCCCTGCCTGCCAGAGAAGTGGAAACCTCTGCTTCTTCCCTCCTGGAACACTTGCTCTTAGGATGCTCTCTCTGGCAACACAGCCACTTATAGGGGGCGGGGGTACATGCAGGCAATAACTGCAGTCGGCAGCCCCAGTTGTGCTCCCACTCCAGCATCAGTGCCAACTGCCAGCCACATGGATACACCACCTTGGACATCACAGCCAGCGAGCCCTCCGACGACAGCAGCCCCAGGCAACACCATGTAAGTCAGAACTCAGGGAATCCTGGGAGATAATACAATGGCTATTTGAAGCCTCTCGGTGTTGGGGTAGTTTACAGAGCAAATAGGTATCCCGAACAAGTGCCTTAATGCCGAAGGTCACATGCGGCTCAGGGCTGGACCTCTGAGCTCTGTCCGCTGTCCTGTGGAGAGTGGCGGGGCCTTTGTCGCGGGCCCGCAAGCCTCCTTTCCCAACATCGCACCAGAGGCACTTGGAGGCAGTGCCCTCCGGAGAACGCAGAGCCAAACGTGGGGCTCTGTCTCCCTCTTGCGGAGCTGAGCAGGCACTGCGGGGAGCTCCCTACCAGACCTGCCGCCATGGGCCCGCCCTACCTCCCTGGTGCTTGAGGGGCCGCCAGCCCCGGAAGCCTCCCGCTGCCAGGACCGCTTGGCTGTGAGGCAGGGGCCAGCGGCTGCACCAGCCCCAGCTGCCAGGACCAATATCAGAGCAGCCAGCCCCTGCGCTCATTAGGGCTGCCAACGAGATTTGAGAGAACAGCAGCATTTTCCTCATAAATCAAAGGCTTCTAGAGGGGAGATGGCAAGCAGGGCTGGCAGTGCAGGGGCAGCCCTCAATCAAAAAGCCTGCCTTAAGTGAGCCTGCCAAGGGGAGCTTGGCAAACAGAGAGTAGTCTTACCCTCATCAGGATGAGACCTCACAAAGCCAGGTATGGACAGTCAGGGAACAGGAGTGCGGCTTGGGAGACTGAGAGGGTCAGCCAGCCCCTTCCCCTCCACTCATAGGGAATGCCACCCCTGGTGTAAATTCTGGACTTTTTATTGTAGCAAAATACACATAACAAATTTACCACTTTAAAGCAGTAGATTTCGGTGGTGTTAAGTACAGTCATAATGTTGTATAACCATCGCTACCATCCATCTCCATAACTCTTTTCATCTTCCCAAAGTGAAACTCCATGCTCACTCAACAACTCCCCACTTCCTCCTCCTCTCAGCCCTGGCAGCCACCATTCTACTTTCTTTCTGTTGACTACGAAATTTAGAGATGCAATTATTTCTATCTGCCTACCCAGCTCCACCCCATAACAAAGGCTGACTTGAAATTAGAGGCCTCACTTTTAAGCTTCTTACCCAGACTCATCAGGTTAATAATACTGAGCATTTATAGAGCAGTTATCACATGTCACCACTTTACAAATGCTTTAATTTCTACAACTCTGTGAGGTAGATATTATCTTCACACTTTATAAATAAAGAAACTGAGGCTCACAGTGGGCCAGAGACTTGCTAAAGTCACCAGCTAGTAAACAGCAAATTCAGGACTTGAAGTCGGAGCCATGTGAGTCCAAATTTCCCGCCCTTACAACTGTCCACTCTACCTTATCCCAGCTCCTCATGTGAAGAAGCCCATTTACTGGGGCTCACTCTTACCTCCCAAACCTGAATCTCAATACTGTTTCTCCACTGTCTCTGATCTTTTTTCTTTCCTCCTGAACCAAAATGCAAGCAGTCCTTCTCCTCAGAGGGGCTGTGTGGTGCACCTGTCCTTCTCAGGTAAATGCCAGCCCTTAGCAAGCCCCAGTCAGTCTTGTAGCCAAGGCTGTGCTCCACACAGCTCTCCCTGGCCAAACTCATGGTAACAATGGAGATAATGACTCTGGCAGTGGCTTTCAAGTAATATGGAAAAAGAGAAAAGAAGTCCTCTCCAGATCAGTTCCTACTTATTCTCACCTTTCCAACAGAACAGCATCTCCTAATGAGTCATTTTTGCCAAGAGGCTGAATCCTTGCAATGACCTGCAGGCCCGGCCTTGTGCTCCCAGTAAGAGCAAGACAGGGTCAGGTAGGTCCAAAGGTCTAGCTTCAGGGAGGCAAGAGGAAGAGCCATCACAGTCTTCCAGACCAACTATTTGCAGAAAGTCCCCAGGTGGCACAGATACTTTGCCTTACTTGACTCAAGTCTTTGTGCTTGGCCCCTCTTGGCCAAAACCCTGGAAGGAAAAGAATAAGTAGAGTGGATGCTTCAGGAATCCAACCCACTCCAAACCTCCACCAGGGAGAAACAAATTTTAACCTCATACTGCAGAGAACAACAACTCATCAACTTGACATTGACTCCAGACACCACTATCAAGTCACCCAACAAGGCCCCAACAGCAAAGAGCCAGAATTCCCACTCCAAAGGAGGTATTTATTGCCCCAATGTTGAAAGAAGTGGGATGAATGAAGATGGGAGGCAAAATTCTACAGAGTCCTAAGGAAATGGATGTGTGTGTTCTCTGCTCTCAGTCTTAAGCAACTCAATCTCATCTTAACATCATAAAAACCATAGAACTTCGGAGCTAAAGACGTTGAAGATGCTCTAGTCATAGGTTTTTAATTGGATGGTTTCAGAATGTTTGTGAACCTTAAACTCTAACAAAATTAGACACTGTGCGGATTTTTCAGGGCAAAGTCTATAGCTTTCTTCTTAAACCACCCAAGTGGTTCATGATTCAGGAAGTGACCAGAGCTTCCAGTCTAGTCCAACACTCTTTTTATTCAACTGATTTAAAAAAAGCTGGGCACAGGGTGGGAAAGACACTTGTTCATGGCCACACAACATACCCCACGACAGAGATGGCCCTGGCTCCCATGTAGCCTGTCTTTGGGACAGGTTCTAGGACCTCTCTATAGCTCTGGTGTGAGGGAGAGGAAGCTGAGGAGGAAACACAAGGGATGCTGGAGAGGAAGCCCTAGCAATTCCCATCTCCAGTAGGGACTGAAGCAGGAGGAAAAGAAATCATTTTCCTGCTGGGAAGAGCACCACTAAAAGTGAAAGAGAAAAATTGAAAAATGGGGACAGCAGCTCAACCATTAAGAAAATGGTCTGTTATTCCCAAGTGAGAGAGACACTGCTGTGTCTCCACTGAGAGCAAGGAGACGGGAAAGGACTTTAGCCAGAGGAGAGCAGAAGGAAGGCCAAGAGAGTCCAGGAGCAAGAGTTCAGGTCTGCCACTGTGAGAGGGCGTGAGTCATCCCTGCTCTGGCCTCTGGGCTCCACCTGTACACAGAAGGTCAGCTGGTGGTGGTAGACCCTGGAGCACTGCTCGAAACAACTCTCAAGTCACTCATGAGTAAGTTTCTGTTCCCAATACCCAGGGTCCTGGTGAGTGTGTGAAACCAGGGGCCTCTCCTGCTGCTGGGGATGGAAGATAATCTGGCCCTGCCTGGTCATCAACATGTTTCTAGGGAGCAAAAATATGTAGTGTCCCATCCCCAGCCTCTCCAGTCATGGTAGGCAGCTCTTCTCACTCCCAGCCAGCCTTCCAGGAGCCAGGCTGATAGCTGAGGTAATGGCCCATCCTGGGTGCCTGAGTGTCGAAGGTGCCTCTCTCCGTCATCTCTTCCTGTCTCTACCACACACACAGCCTTGTCTGCTTTAAAGAAGCTTTTTGGCTGACTTGCCCAGGACCTCAGCCTTGCTAGCTAAAACTCTGAGAACAAGGAGAGGGAAGCCCCAGGGTCTCCCCAGGGTCTCCCAGGGCACAAGGCAACAGGCCTAGCTGACCAAGAAGCAGTCAGCTTCCCCCCACCCACCCACCCACCCAAAAAAAACCTGGTGCTGCCTCTTGGTCTCTTTCAACTCCTTGCTTAGACTGAATGGCCAGTGTGGGGAGCATCCCCAGTTAGTTGAGGGCTCTGACATCAGTATCCATTTTAACTCTGGTGAATCAATGTCCCTGTGTTTGTGTAGCCCGCTCATGAACTTGGGAGTCCTGCTGGGCACACTGAGTAGGTACACTGGCTCCAGACAGTCTTAGAAGAGGCCAGGGGTGAGGAAGACTGAGGCCACCCAGGGGAGGGGAAAGGGAGGCTGCACACCTAGAAGAAGGGGAGCTGCTGCCTACCTGTCCTGCCCTCCCCCGCAATGTGCCACATTTCAATGAAATTTAATTAGAATGTAATATAAGCAAGAAAAAGTGAGGACTCTTAATTAAAAATTACATTTCCAGTTTCATCAAGTCTCATAGCCTTGAAGCTATCAGAGCTTCTATAAACATGGCCAGCACCCCGGAGAGTGGGCCCCCCTAGTGCCCTTTCACCTGTGCTGCAGGGCCAGCAGGCAGCTTGTGGTGGGGACATTAGTCTCCAGAGAAAGCCTTAGCTGAGACTCTCCAAATTTCCTCTGCTCCTCTGAGGTCCCCTGCCTCACATCAGGTACCACGAGCAGGAGGAAATGCACACATAGGCAGCCCTTCCCATTCATTCTCTCAATTCATCCTCTCACATAGTTTCTTTTTTTTATATCCATTTCATTGGTGAGGAAACAGGCTCAGTGGCTAGACAACTCGTCCACCTTAGTCACCAAGCTAGTCAGTAGAAGACCTGGGATTCGAACACAGAAATAACTGCATTCAAAGCAGGTGAGCGCATTTCTTTTCACTGCTCTAATGCCACCCTCATTGTATTTTCGATAGGACACACTTCTTGGAGCAGGGTGAGAGGAGGGCATTGCCTGAGGGGAGGGCAATAAACAGCATCTCCAACCATAGCGGATTGATCCAGAAGACACGTGATCACAGCAGGGCTATGCAAACCTTTCTTCCTAGAATATGAATTTTGAAAGGACAAACACGGAAGCTGGGAGTTATTACCAGTAGTGCCCCAGGTTCCACCACCACCAGCTGCCAAAACTTAGGAGGTGGCCCTTCAGTCTTCCCTTTGTTTCTGCAGAGCACGTCATGATCCATCCAATATATTTTGCTTTCTTGCTTTCTTGCTTGCTTTATTTAGATGAAGTATAGTTTTGTTGCTTGCAATCCCAAGAATTTTAATATCTAAAGAGATCTGAAAATGTGTACAGACAAAAGCCTTTGGCATTCTAACTCCATTCAATTATTTAAACTTTATTCTTCTTCATTCTTCAATGCTTACCCCTCCAGTCAGGCCAATTTCCTCTCTGCTCAAGCTGAACCCATTTGGGCTTGTGCCCAGGCCATTCTTCTGCAAAAAGCATCTCCCCACCTCAAACTCCACTTTTCCTCAACCAGAGAAATTCTACCCATTCTCCAAGATTCAACTCAACCACCTAAGCATACTCTGAACTACTACAATGCTAACAATCCAAAATAATAATCAAACTCAAAATATGTTGCTTTGTATTGTTATTTACTTGGTTCATAAGGCCTTTGATTATAGGAACTTCATATTTTCTGTTGTACAACAGAGAGAGTCTAGCCTAGGCTGGGAACAGAGCAGATGAACTGAACTGCTTATAAGGATAGCCTGGCAGAGACTGCTACCACTTGATCAAAAACTATTTCATTTTGTGGCCACAGTGCACACTCAGACCCCCTTGCATTTATGCATGGCTATGTGACTGTGTTCTCACCAATGGAATGTGAGCAAAAATGAGGTGTGCACTTCTAGCCCAGGACTTTAAAAAGCAGGTATGCCCACCCACCACCTCTTAATCCCTTCTTTGGCTACATGTGGATAACAATGAAGCACTAGAAGATGGTAGAGACTAAGTTCTAAATCATTGGCATCCTCCCAACCAAGAACACCTGCTTTGAACAATTACATAAATGAGAAATAAATTTCTATTGTATTTTAGTCATCACACTTTTTATGGTCCATTTGTTAGAGCAGCTAGTACTATCTACCTATTACAGACGGTTATCACAATGATGCTGGAGAAGGTAATGGTGTTTACAGTGGTGAAAACTGCGAAGATGGCCAGTGGTTATGGGGCTTCAGTAATAGGATGACAGTGATAGTGGTAGTGATGATGACAGTGACAATTTTAATAATTATAATGATGCGGCTGATATTGTTAGTGATTGTAATAGTAATTATAACAGTAGTGATGTGATTTAATAGGCTGACAATAAATACTTTCCCTGTTACCACAGAATTGTCAACTATGACCAAAGCTGAAGAAAAAGAGTCGCTAAGTCCTCCTTATTTAAACAGGGCTAGCAATATTTGGGCAGCAGTCACTCCCTCAGAGATCAATAAGAGTTGGCAGAATGAGCCCTACCTTAATTAACTACCATCCACCCATCTCCACCCACCTATGTCTATGTAAGGACAGGACTGGGAAGGGGGAGGGAGAGTCATGTTGCTGAGGATATAGTGTTCATGGCAACAGGTTACTCTCTCCCTATCCATCCCTCTACCCCAAAGCCAAGACTAGAAGAGTGTGGGGGATCACTGAGACAGCCTGCAAAAGGATCTGCATCTCCTCCCCGCATTGAACAGCTACCTTTTGACCTATTCCCTGCATGCAAAGGTCTATGGTTTCCAGCTGGTGTGGTTAGGTGAACTGAGCTTGATCCCTCCACCAGGCCTGTCCCACAGGGGATTATTGTCAAGGCAGGCACTCCCCAGAGGCAGGAGGCTATGAGGTATCATGCTGGCGTTGGAAGCTGAGGGGGCACAAAAGACAGTCTTCACCCAGACTTGCCATAAGTGGGCCCTGAGAAATGTGAAGGCCCTGCAGAGTCCTCTAGACAGCCCACACTCCCTCACTGTGGGACTCATGAATCCCATGAGAAAGCCAGAGAGCAGACATCTGCCAAACAGAGGACATCTGTGCATGTTAGTGTGTGATGGCAGCCATTCAAGAGGGGACTACAACAGCAGCTGAATAGGTTAATAAAAATAAAATGAAATAAAAGAGTGTGTGTCTCATAAAGAAGATGTGGTACATATATACAATGGAATATTACTCAGCCATAAGAAAAGATTAAATACTGCCATTTGTGACAACTGAATGGATCTTGAAATAATCAGTGAAATAAGTCAGACAGAAAAATTTGAAACCATATAATTTCACTCATATATGAGATATAAAACTGAAAGAAATAAACGAACATGGCAAACAAAAGAAACTCATGGACACAGAAGTGAATTAGTGGTTACCAGAGGCAAACGGGGGGAGGGAAGTAAACAGGGGTAAAAGAGATCAAATATTTGGTGACAGAAGGAAATTTAACTTTCAGTGGTGAACACAGAATGCAATATACATATGACATATTATTGAATTGTACACTTGAAACTTATATGATTTTATTAACCAATTTCATCACAATAATTTTAATATAAATAAATAAAAAGTGTGTATCTCTCACACATTCTTCTTCACTGTCACTGTGAGAGAAGCAAGGACTTGAAGAGAAGAGAGAAGGTTGTCTTCCTCTCAAACAACACCACTCCTTCCACTTCAAGAAGTCAGGGCCAGGTGATTTCAGAAATATGGCGGACTGAGAGCTATCCCAAGATCTCTCTCCTTGAAACAACAATAAGCTGAAAATCTAAAACATCACAAAAAACACTCAACTTCCACACCAGCACGTCTGAGTGTGGGATCTGCACATAAGAGCTACCACAGGTCAGAACCCCAGGAGTTGGGCAGTGGACTGGGAGAAATAAAGAAGATGCCTCTCACAGCAGCCGGGGCTCCCAGCAGGAGGAGGAGGAGGGGGGAAGGTGCAGCGAGTTCCCTGAACAGCCCTGCCTGGGAGAGCTGTGAGCTCAATGCAGCAGCAGTGCCTAGGGACCAGGGCAGAAAACAGAGAAGTGGGGACAGCAGAGAAGCAGGGATGGTAGGGAAGCAACAGTTGATTATTACCAGCCATGGCTGCAAAACACGAGGCTGAGTTGCAGCTCCCATCCGCCAACTCAGAGAGCCCCTGCCTCCATATCTTCCAAGACCAAACACCACGGAGCCCCAGGGAAATGTGAGCAAATGCTACTGAAACTGTTGCCAGCACTGACAGGGAATGAGACAGTGGTTAGCAAGCATGATTGAATAACTATAAGAAACAAAAGGCATTATATTACACTAGTGTGGCTACCTCATTATATATATGTAATTAGTCACTATAAATGCTGACCTTCTGCAAGGTGTGACTGGAAAATCCAACCCTTGCAGAGAGAGACAATATTGACATCCTTTAGGTGACTTCTCCTTGTTCTTATGCCACATTCCAATCTCCTCTGGTCCCCTATCCAAGGAGAAATGCTAGGGCCTGGAGGATGTCTTGGATCCACCTCTGAGGGCCAGTTCATGTTCGGTCAGGCCCAGTTCTCCTCTTCCCTCCCGACAGACCCCAGGGCCCTGGAAGCACCGAAGACCATGCTGCTGTCTGAAGTGAAGACGCTCATTCCTGTTTCAAGAGCTGAGCCTAAGAAATGGTCATCGTTGGTCAGGCTGGGTCTGGGCCAAAGGGATAGATAGACAAGAAATACTGTCTCCATGGAGGAAAATGGAAGAGTGAGGGGAATAGAGAGGTGAACATGCGGAAGACGTGCAGGGCAGGCTGGACAAGGAGGGACCGCTGTGAGGAGACCTGGGTCAGGGTGGCTCTTCAGAACCAGGTGAAGAGTATGTGGCATAACGGAAACCAGAAGGAACCCATCACCCTTTACTGCGGCAGGATGCAGTCAGAAGTCAGATGAGCCTGATAACACTTAGGAAGGGAGAGGTAAGCTGAGCACCAATAAGCCTCATTTCTTACCATTTTATTCCACTTCTTTGATGCCAGATAAGAGTGGAGCTAGTCCTGTTCTCACTGCCTCATTAAGTTTTGTAGGAGGAGGAAAATTTCTTCCTCTGCAAAGAGGTTCAGTAGCTGGGTCCCAAGAATCGAACTAATAAAAGACAAATTAACAGAAGAAAAAAATACAGACTTTATTTATGTATGTAATGTACGTACATGCAGGAGAACTGTGATCAGTAACTCAAAAGGGTAGTTAGAATTTGGGGCTTATATATCATCTTAATAAAGGGTAATAAATTTATGAAGAAGTGACAAGACAATGGAAAAAAGGTTTGGGCTTCTATGGGCAATAAATTATGGAAAGGTGAATAAATGGGGAAAACTAATAGAAAATAGGGGTTATTTTAGTATGATTTGTTTGTGCAGACCCAATTCAGTGCCAGCTTTTGGTCCCCAGTGACCATGGTTGTTTTCTTCCTCCTGGTATAGGGAAGAAGAAGAGGAACATCTTCACAAAAGGAAAATTGTACCCTCCCTTTAGACAGAAAAGTTGAGGGCAGACAGCTTTTCCTATGTTTGCTATTTCTCAATTGCCTTTAGCTCAAAATAACCCTTATGCCAAAGTGGCCTATTTGGGGTGGCATTTTCTGATTCCCTTCAGTTTCACTGCTGCTGAGTGAGAGTAGAGGCCAGCTCACAACTGGACCTTCCTGACACTTTCTTGGCAGGGGGATTGGAGCACCTCCCATTACCATGCTTTACTAGGAGACCCCTACTAAGCCCCTGAAAATGTGGGGTATGATTTTCATTGCTGTTTGGCTATAGTAGGAGGATATTGCCAAAGAGGTTTTCTGTTGTTAGGCTACTTTTTCCTTGGTCCTTTAGCTGGAAAGAAACAGGTTTCCTTGTGCTTTTCTGTTTCTGTCTGCTAGTGGGTCAAAATTAGAGGGTGTAAAGTGCACTATTGAGGAGATATGGGAAGCAACAGGAAACCAAGGGACTTACTGCTACGTCCCTCCTTGCATCCTGAAGTCTGAAGGTAGTCTGACTTCTTTTTACCTGACAGAGATTTCCTATGGCTGCTTGTTGTATTATGTCTTTTAGGTGTATGAGGAAGGACAAAGGAGGAACAGCATTGTTCCAAATCCAGAACTGGAAGTTACCTCCCACACTCAAATTCAGATTTTTATTACAGCAGCAGCCCAGTCTCAGTACCAAAATCTGTATTAGTTTTCTATTGCTACATACCAACTACCACAAACTTAGTGGCTTATAAGAACATTAATTTATTACCTCACAGTTGTTGTAGATCAGAAGTCCAGGCATGGCATGACTGGATTCTCTGATGCTCACCAAGGATACAAGTCTTATCTAGGGCTCAGGGTCCTCTTCAAAGCTCATTGGTTGTTGGCACAATTCATTTCCTTGCTGCTGTAAGACTGAAGTCCACATTTTCTTGCAACCTGTGGGCCAGGGAGCACTTTCAGCTCCTAGAGATTGCTCTCAGGTCCTTGCCTCTTGTCCCCTGCCATATTATCAACAGAGGCCTCCTTAAGAATACTTCTCACACTTTGAATCTCTCTAACTTATCTTTCTATAACCAGCCGGAGAAAACTTCCTGCTTTTAAAGGGCTTATGTGATTATGTTATACCCCCTTGAATTGTCTCTTTATCTTAAGGTCAGCTGTGCCATATGAAAACCTAATCACAGGAATAAATTCCATTATCTTCACAATCTAAGGGATGATATAGAGTGTGCACACCAAAGGGGCATAAAATCTTGGGAGACATCCTGGGAGATCCTACCTGCCACAGCATTTCTTCTCAACTCCATGTTCATTGAAATTACATTGTTAGCTTGAAATCAACCGAAGTGGGTGTATTAACACTATGGAAATTAGAAAATGCTATAAGTCAAGGTTTTCCTATCCCCTTCCATCCCAGAGAGCAGCTTTACCAGCACACTGAATAAATCTAACAAGAGATAGATGAACAAGACCTCTACCACTGAAAACTACAAAGCATTATTGAGAATAAATAAAGATAGCCTAAATAAATAGAGGAGCTATAACTTGTCCATGGAGTAAGAGACTCGATATTGTTAAAATAACAGTTCTCCACGAATGATCTATAAATACAATTCAATCTCAATCAAAACTCTCATTGGTTGTGTAAATTATTATATAATTCTAAAAATTAATATGGAAATACAAAGACCTAGAATAACCGTGACAATTTTGAAGTACAAGAGCAAAGTGAAAAGACTAGCAGATTTCAAGACTTACTCTAAAACCATGGTAATAAAGACAGTGTAGCACTGGCATAGGATAGACCAATGAAACAGAATTTTTTAAATTCCAGAAAAAGACCCACACATATATAGTCATTTCATTTATGACAGAGGCAGTACTGCCATTCAGTGGGGGAACCAATGATCTTTTCTATAAATGATATTGGAGCAATTAAATACTTATATAAGAAAAATAAAACTTGGCTCTCTCCTCTACAAAAATCAAATCAGATACATCATAGATCTGAATATGAAATGTGAAACACTAAAACTTCTAGAGAAAAATATAAGAGTATATCTTTATGAACTTAAGGTAAGCAAAGATTTCTTAAATGGAGCACATTGAAAAATGAAAATAAAATTAGAATTTATTAAAATTAAGAGCTTGTGTTTACCAAAATACATTATAAAAACAGTAATAATATGAACCATAAACTAGAAGATATTTTATTACATAAATCCAGCATAGGATTTGTATCCAAAATATATAAAGAACTACTATAAATTGATTATTTTTAAGATGGCCAATCCCATAGAAAAATAAGAAAAAGACTTGTACTTTATAAAAGGGAATATCTGAATGGCCAATAAGTCTATTAAGAGGTGATCAACTTCAGAAAAATATGTTAAAATAATGACAAGATACCACTATATCCCTAGAAAATCTATATTTAAAGGAACTGACAATGCTAAATCTCGGCAAGGAGATGTGTAACTGAAACTCTCATACATTGCTGGTGGGAATACAATTAAGACAACCACTTATACTCTATGACCCAAAAATTCCTTTTTTTGAGTGTGTTCACCAATAGTAATATAAAAGAATCTTGATAGTGGCTTTATTCATAAATGGAAGACAACTCAATTATCCATCAGCAGTAAATTGGATATATAATTTATGGCATATTCATACAATGGAATGCTACAAAGCAGTGAACAAAAATGAACTATAGCCACACACAACAATGAGTGAATCTGAGTGAATCACTCAGATATAATGATGAGTGAAAGAAATGCAAAGAAGTATATACAGTATACATTTATATAAAATTTAAAAAGAGATAAACATATGTCAAACTGATATATTCTACATATATCAAAGATATTTGGGGGGTAATTAGGACAATGTGAGTAAGTACTAGATATCTGACAGTATTAGAGCTTTGTTAATTTCCTTAGGAGTGATAATGGTATTGTTATCTCTCATCTGAAATAATTAAAAGTAAAATGTCATGATATTTTGCAGCCTACTAAGCAAATACTAAGACCATCTATCACTTTTATTATTAGAAAAAATGAAGCGATTTCCATTTGAAAAAAAATGGAAAAGAACTATATAGTTTTGTCATAAAAATATAGTATAAACACTTCTTTTTTAAATAAATTTTTAGTCAGGGATAAAGGGAAAGATTGATATAGTTGACTAGATTAAAATTAAGAACTATTAAGAACTTCTTTCATCAAAAGTTATTATTAAAAGAGAAAAAAGCCACAAGATGGGAGAAGATATTTGTGAGTATTCACTTTTTAATAATGCATTAGGCTGTATATTTATATATTGTATGTGCTTCTCTGGGTGCTTTTGTATTCCACAAAAGCAAATAAAAAGATTTTAATAAGGACATTCGGCTATAAAGGACGAGGTAGATTTGATTCAGCCAGTAGTGGCTCTAAGGAGGTTTTTAGCATGCTTGTTAAATGGGTCATTTAGTTGCAAAAAGGGGTGGCACTGTTGCCTGTGGAAGCATTAAAAACAAACAAACAAACAAACAGTAGAACTAACAAGCAATTTTCTCCAAAGTGTTGGGGAAGAAGAGCCTGAGGCCTGGAAGAGGTGGGGGCTTCCACCTGGGGAGACCCACCTGGAAAATATAAAACATCATGAAGCCAATTAATTTTCCCTGATTGGCATGAAAATTAATTTGCCTAGAATTATTCATGCTGGAGGGTTCTAATTATTCATCTCCATCAAGATGCAAATTGAAAATTAAGTTTTGTGCAAAGAGAACAAGAGGGAGACTAGAGGGAAATGGTGGGGTATGGGGACAGGCCTGGTTGGAGAGAGACGCTGGACCCAGTTGGTGATGAAGACACCCTTGGGGCCAGCTTGCCTTCCACCTGAAGTTTCACTGAGTTAGAGGAGAAGCACTGAGTTAAAAGAGAAGCACACCTGAAGTGCCCATTGTGTGCCAGCTCCATCACAATATGTTCCTGATGCTGGGGAGACCCCAGAGTTGCTCTCTGATGCTAGTGCATGCAACAGCTACATAACAAAATAAAAAAGATGTACTGTATATGAATTCTTGACTGTGATGGGTGTTCAACAAATGTTTGATGACTCACTGCTGCATTATTAATCTTTTGGCAGACCACTAAAAAAAGTCACCCTCTGTATGAATAATAAAATTTATTAAAATGTACAATAAATATTTGTTATTCAGCTAGACTGGGCAAAGCCTATGTTAGGTGATGGAGATGCAGAGGGGAAAAGTCAGCATTTATACCCTCAGAGGGCCCACTGTCTGGTGCTGAGACTATAATAGACCATTAGAGTAGCTGGGGATGTTCTTAGGGAGAAAAGATGTGTAAAAACACAAACCATTATTGAGGAAAAATGAAGAAGACCAAAATATATGAAAATGCAAAGGATCCAGATTAATTAGGGCATTCTTTAAAAAAAAAAAGGTAGATTGACTTGTTTTACTATCAAAACATTATAAAATGATGATATATTAGTGAGAGTTCTTCAGACTGAACCAACAGTATGTGTATATGCACACAGATTTATTTTAAGAAACTGACTTGCAATTATGGATTTGGTAAATACAAAATCTGTAGGGTAGCCCAACAGGTTGGGAATCCAGAAAGAGTTGCAATTCAAATCCAAAGACATTCTACTGGCAGAATTCTCTCTTGTTCAGAGAAAGCCAGTCTTTATTTTATTAAAGCCTTCAACTGATTGAGGAGAATCACCCATTATGTGGAAAGCAATCTGCTTTACTCAAAGTCCAGCAATTTAAAAGTTAATTTCATCCCCAAAACACCTTCACAGAAACATCCAGAATTATGTTTGAGCACAGTGGCCCAGCCAAGTTAACACATAAAATTCACCATCACAAGTGACAATTAAGAAAGTATAGTATTGGCACAAGGACAAACAAACAGATCAATAAAAAATATTAGAAAGTCCAAGAAAAAAAAACATGAATGGGATATTGTAGAGTACTGGGGAAAGGCCAGCTATGGATCAAATGGTTCTGGGACAACTGGATACCCATATGAAGAAAAGAAAAAGAACTTGGATCTTTATCTCACCCCATTCCTAAAAGTAAATACAAAATAGATTATAAACCTAAAAGTGAAAAGCAAAACAATAAATATTTGAGCAGACAATCTAGGAAAAGATCTTCCAGGTAAATGAATGTTTCTTAAACAGGACACAGTAGGCATTAGACATAGTAGAAAGGATTAAAAAGTTTAACTACATTAAAATTAAGAAATTTGGTTTATAAAAAGACACTATTAATCATGTAGAAAGCAGGCCACTGAGTGAAAGATTATGAATGACAAAAACCTTGTTATCAAAATTTGTAAAGAATTACCACAAATCAATAAGAAAAAAGCAAAGATTAAGTAGAAAAACTGGCAAAAGACTGGAACAGGTACAACATGAAAAAGAATAACCAAGTGGCCAATAAACAAAAATATAAATTCATCCTCACTGGTAATCAGTGAAATGCAAAATAAAAGCACAGTGAATAATGCTACACATCTGCCTCACTGGCAAACATTGTAAAGTTTGATAGTACTGTCAGTAAGGAGAAACAAGGTCTTATATACATTGCTGGTGAAGATGTAAAATGGCGCAGCTACACTGGGAAAAATGTTGATAATATCCAGTAAATATGACCCAATAATTTTACTTCTAGATGCATACCTCCAGGAAATATTCATGTGCATGACAATACATTTTGGAAAATGCCAAAATAGCCAAAATGACAACTTAAATGTTTATCAATGGCAGAAATTACAAAGAAACTGAAGTATATTCTTGCAAGGGAATACTGTATAGCATTGAAAATGGATGAATCAGGGATTGGAGGGAAAATGGCTTAGATAGATAGAGGCTTTGTTCACCTCTCTTGCGACCAAATCAAAATTGTAACAAAAACAGTGCAAACAGCATACAAAGTCCCCTGAGATCTAGACGAACAGAAGCACTAAAACTAGGGAGATAAATAAGAAATTGCCCTGCAATGGTAGAAGATAGGAGGGGGCAAAGATGAGAGACACCTGGTCACCAGCAGCTGAGTGGGATAGAGGCTACAGGCAGGTGCAGCTGCAGACGCTCTTAAAAGGTCTGTGTCAGTGAGCAGACTTTTGTGGTGAAGGACCTGCTCACTGTGAGCACCAGCACTGGGTGGGCTGCTCAAGGGGCACCAGGAACTTACAGGGGGACACTCAGTTGTCGGGGTGAGGGCCAGAGGCAAGTCTCTCTCTCGAGGAGAAGTGCTGGCAGAATCCATTGTTCCTCTGTTGAGCCCTCCCACTCCCGGTGTGCAGACACAGGCACTGCCATAGCTGAGACATCATTGAACTGGATAAAAGAGGTCGCTCCACCCAGAGGATTCCCTGAAACTCTGTCTCCCTCAACTTGCAGCCCCACCCAAGCCACATCCAGGTGTGTCCTCGGTGAGTCCAGTGCTCCTTGCTGAGCCAAATCCAAGACTCACATGGTGGCAGCTGACCTTGGTTTCTGGCATGGCTTCTTAAAGCAACTATAAGCACAGCATTTGTGGATTGCTTGCTGAATCTTAACAGGCGGCCCTGGAGAGGCACAGGCTGGGGCTAAACTTGGCCTTTAGCTGAACCCCTCTCAGGACTGTGCACTGGATACCTACCACACAAAGCCATGCTAATAAGGCCAGGAGACTTAGGAGTTTTGCCTAGTGCATAGAAACAGACATGGAAAGGCAGCCAAAATGGGATGACAAGGAAGCAAAAACCATATGAGAGAACAGAACAGAGATCCAGGAAAAAAATGGAGTTAAGCAATGTAATTGGAGGCAAAGTTCAAAACACTGGTTATAAAGATGCTCAATGAACTTAGGGAAAGAGTAGATGAACTCAATGAGAACTTTAACAAGGAGATGAAAAACACAAAAATTTAAATGGAAATTTTAAAAGGGAACCAGTCAGAAATGAAGAACACATTATCTGAAATGAACAGTATATTACAGGGAATCGACAGCATGGATAAAGAAGGTGATCAAACCACCGATATAGAGGATGAGAAGGCCAAGGACACTCAATCAGAATGGCAAGAAAAAAGAAGCCGAGACTATAATAATAATTTAAGGAGCCTATAGGACACAACTAAATGTAAAAATATCCATGTCAGGGTGGTACCAGAAGGAAAACAAGAAGTTGAAGAGCTATTTGAAAAAATAATGATGGATGTCTGTCTGTTTCCTTCCCTTATCCAGTGAAGGAAACAGACATACAACTCCAGGAAGCTCAGAATCCCAAAAAAGATGAAGCCAAAGAGGCCCACACCAAAACACATCATAATTAAAATACCAAAGGTTAAATACAAAGAGAGAATCTTAAAAGCAGCAAGAGAAAAGCAGATAGTTACCTACAAAGGAGACTGACAGCTGATTTCTCAAAAAAAACTATGCAGGACAGAGGGCATGGCACAGAATATTCAATGTGATGAAAATCCAGGATCCACAATCAAGAATACTTTATCTAGCAAAGCTATCATTTAGAGTCAAAGGACAGATAAAGAGCTTCCCAGACAAATATAAGCTAAAATAATTTATCAACACCAAGCCAGTATTAAGGAAATGTTGGAGGAACTTCTTTAAGAATAAAAAACATGTATCAAAAACAGGAACAAAAAGTGCTAATAACTACATTTCTATCAATAAGTACCTCAAATGAAAAAGAATTAAGTGCTCCAACCAAAAGATAGAGTGCCTGAATGGATAAGAAAAAAAGACCCCTACATACACTGCCTACAAAAGACTCATTTCAGATTAAAAGACACACATAGACTAAAAGGAAGGGGATGGAAAAAGATATTGCATTGGTGGGCCTAGAGGGTATTGCACTGAATGAAATAAGTCAGATAGAGAAAGAGAAATAGCACAGGATTTCACGTACATGTGGAATCTAAAGAGCAAAATAAACAACAACAAAAATGGAAATAAACTCATAGACACAGAAAATATATAAAATTTAGTATAAGGAAAATAATTAACAATGTTGTAATAAATATTTTAGGGGGAAGAGGGGTACTAGATTTAGTGGGGTGATCACCATGTGAGTTATATAGATCTCTAATCACTATGCTGTACAACTGAAACTAATATATTATTGCATGCCAACTATAATTGAAAAAACTCTTTGAATTGTACAATGTAAATATGAGCAACTAATTGTGTATTATATTTCAATAAAGCCAGGGGAAAAAAGAATGAATCATAGATACACAGATATAACATAGATTAATCTTTAGAACATAACATTAAGCAAAAAGAAATCAAACACAACAGAATACCACTAGGTAATTCCATTATATAAAGTTTAAAAACAGCAAAATTTAATTAGATGTTTAGGATACATAGGTAGTAAAACAAACACAAAAAAATGAATAAAAAGAATGCCATAGAAATCTAGATTGTGGTTATTGCTCAGGGAAGGGAGAGGGTATGAATGCAAAGGATCATGCAGAGGCTGCTAGGGAGCTGGCAGTAGTACTCTATTTCTCCACTTAGTGCAATTACACAAGTGTTTGCCACACTTGGTTAAGTTTGCATTTTACATACTTCTCTGTATGTTTACTATAAATAACAATACAAAATTTAAACACATTTAAACTTTTATACCATGCCATAAAAAAAAAAACAACACTCAGTGGATGGGTAAAACAGCATATTATACAGAACTAAAGAGAGAATTGGTAAACTGGAAGAAATATTTGAAAAAATAACTCAGAACCCAACAATAAAAGACAGAGAGATGAGAAATTATGAAAGAGGTTAAGATCAAGATTAGAGTAAAAAGGACTAATTTACAACTAACCAGGTTTCTTGATTGAGATAGTAGAGATACAGTTTTTTAAAAAGACATTTAAAAAGATAATGGCTTAGAATTTTCTAGAATTGATAAAAAAAACAAAAACAAAAACACAACCTCAGATTCAGAAGTCTAATAAATCCCAAACAGAAAAAATAAAAATAAATCCAAACTTATGTATTTCATAGTGAAAGTGCAGGTAACTAGAGACAAATAGATCTTAAAACCAGTCAAGAAGAAATGAGAAATTTGTTACAAAGGAGCAACAGTTAGATCAACAGTTAACCTCTCAAAAACAAAGGAAGGAGCATTTGAGATCTTACTTCCTGGCATATGTCATCAGGTTGGCTCAAATAAACCCAAAAATTCTCTACAGGTTTGTACATTTCTTACATCAGCATTTACTTGGCATAGTCAGCAGTATTAACAAAGAAGCCCACCCAGGACCACCCTGCAGACCCAGACCCAGCGCTAGGTATAAGCAAGGGCCCATTGTGCCCCACTGGCTTTCCATTTAGCATTAGGTGAACTTGATTTTTTCCTTGGAATTCCAGGCCTCCTTGCTGTAATTGGCAGGCCATGGATTTATTTGAGCTGTTTTTAGAAAATCCTCAAAGTGATTAAGGGTTGAGATAACCCAGGGAAAGGGAAAAATAAAGTGTTGCTGCTTTAAATTTTGGCTTTTTAATTGGATTGCTTACTGAGAGTCTGAACAAAGTCTTTGCTGGTTAAAAGTGAGACTGAACTCTCTTTAGCTCCAAAAGAGAAAGGACAATTACTTCCCCAACCTGAATGCCGATGGAGTGATGATACTTGTTCAGATCCTTGAATCCAGAGTGGAAAGGATGGTTGCTGTGAGGCATCCAGTGCAGTAGCACAGCAGATCCCAGAGAAGCCAGTCAGAGCCCTGGAGAGAAGGGCAGGGTTCCCTGGAATGGGTTCACCACAAGAGAGAGGTGTATGCCTTGGATAGCATCACAGTTCTAGTGGCATACTGTAGGCTCTCACTGGCCCTTGCTCAGGTATTCTGAGGTGACTAAGAATATTTATGGGTTGTCTGAGGAAGAATTTTCCTCTAGGGTATAAAGCAGTTCTATAGGGATATCCATTGCATTTTGGTATATCTGAAGACGTGCATTTAAAGGCTGGTTTTCCCTAGAAGTTCATTCAGACTCTACAGGTCTCAAAATTAATATGGGAAATTGTGCCTCCAAGGTCAACAATCCCCATGACAGTCAGCTTCCCATTAATATTAAGATGGTCAAAATGAGGATGCTTTGATGCTTCTAAATTAATTTTTGCTCACACAATTAGAAAAAGCCAGGTATAAAATTAGTCAGAATAAATGTAAAGAAATTAGAAACTATCTCAGAACTTAAAAAGGCCTTCTCCTCTAAGCTAAAATAAAACTATGTAAAAGGATTTACCAAACAAAAAAAGAAAGATAAAGTACTTAGATAAACAGATGAAACTATGAAGCTGTTTATGTGTCAACCTAATTCTTTGAGGTATTAAAAATGGGAACCCTTATTTTAAAAGAGAGAAGGACATTTGGAACTTGACTTCTCAAGGATATATATAAATTGTAAAAGGCCTCCAAAAAATTTGGATCCAACTGTTCTGTTTGTCTGTGTGAGTCTATATATATATATTGCAAATGTGAGGCAATTTTCTACCTCCAGAGGGTATTGTTAAAATTAATTTAAAGGAAGAGCTTGTAAGAAGTGGTATTCTAAAATTCTCAGAAATATAGAAACTAATTCAAATGCTTTTCAAGTTCACGTAGTCTAAGGTTAATCTTTAGGAAATAAAAGCTAGCTTAAGTTTTTTGGTTTAAATAAAACAAACATGTCTTTACTTTGCCCGGGTTTTACAAAAATAAGTCCATATTAATAATTTACTTTTATGTCTATGAAAAATACTTCTAGATGTCTAAGCTAAAGGAAGTTGATTAATTACCTTTTAGTTTTCATTGAACATTTGAGGTTTTCAGGATTAAAACCTCATATGTGTATGAATAACTTTGTGGTGTTTCCAAAAGGCCCCTGGAACACCTCAAATTTGTTTTTATGTTAAATTGCATAGGAAGCATTATAAAATAAGTGAGAAAAACTTCAAGGGTATATTGTATGGATAAACAATGGTTTTAAATTAAATGAATAATAAGGATTATGGGAAACACAAGATGACCACTTGGTTCCTCCCATTTGGTTCTTCCCTGTCTCCTGGATTCCCTTTTGGTTGTTGCATTCCTTTGTGCATCATAGTGCATTTAAGCTGGATTTAAATTAGATAAAGGAACTTATGAGCTGACATTATTGAAAGGGGACATCTTACACCATTGTCAAGGTCTGATAGAGTCACTTCAAGAAAATGCCAAACTGGTAACTGCTTCCTTTCATGGTGAGCTCTCAGGAGATAAAGACTTGAAGATTATTAACTGCCTCTTTGGGGGGTTGATGTTTCATGGGTTTTTTGGAAAGTACATCAAATAAAAGATACTGTCCAACCTCATTGAAAGGGACTTAATGAATCACTAATCACAAATAGACATCTACAAAGGATGTGCATCAGACATCAAAGACTCATTGAGGATGTGAAGCCACTGACATCTGACATCAGAGGTAGACAGCTATCTCAAGATATTGACAAGATCTGTATATTTATAAATTGATATTGAACACAGAATCCACTTTTTTACTGTCTTTATCTGTCTCATAATGATGTCAGTCATAATAATAATTATAATTGTTCTTTGAGTTTCTATATAAAGATCAGGAGTGATGTCAGAAACATGGCAGAGTGAGAGATATCCCCAAGTCTCTCCTATTGAAACAACAATAAGCTGAACATCTAAAACTCAACAAAAAAAACATCCAAACTGCACACCAACACGTCTGAGCGTGGGATCTGCACATAAGAGCTACCACAGGTCAGAGCCCCGGGTGTAAGGCAATGACACCCGGAGAAACAAAGAATCTGCCTCTCACAGCTGGAGCTCCCTGTAGGAGGGAGGGGAAGTGGAGAAGGTGCAATGAGTTCCATAACTGAGAGAGCTGTGAGCTCCACGTGGTCAGAGGCAGTGCCCAAGGATCCGGGCAGAAAGCAGAGAAGTGGGGACAGCAGAGAAGCGAGGATGGCAGAGAAACAACAGTTGATTTTTACCAGCTGTGGTTCGAAAGTCCAGGCTAAGCCACAGCCCCATACCCCAAACCAGAGGGCCCCTCCCCCATATCCTCCAAGACCAAACACAGTGGAGCCCCAGGGGAATCTGAGCAAACACTACCAAAACTGTCGTCAACACTGACAGGGACTGAGACTGAGGGTAGCAAGTGTGAATAAAGAGGAAAAAAGCATTATTAAGGCTTTATATAAAGCAGGGATCCAAGAGGCTTAGACACCACCTACTGGAAACCAAAAGAAAAACGCTTTCCTTGCAGCAGGCTAAAGAGAGATCTTTATATAAAAAAATCTTTCTGGAAAAAAAACTGAATACACTTCCATTAATGCCCAGATGGAGAAACAGTCCATTAAACACCATGAACAACCAAGCTGACAAGGCATCTCAGAAAGAAAGATAAAAATCTCCAGAAAATAAGCTTACAGACATAGAAATATGACACTTAAATGACAGAGACTTCAGGATGGTACTTCTGAAAAAGCTCAGTGACTTCCCAAATGAGTCATATCAACAATTTCAGGAACTGAAAAAACAACTAAAACAGCAGAATGAGTTTTTTAGCAAGGAGACTGAAACCCTCAGAAAGAACAGAATAGAACTTCTGGAGATGAAGAACACACTACAAGAGTTGAAAAATGAAATAGCGGGCTTGGGAAATAGACTCAACCAAATGGAGGAAAGGATCAGTAATATCAAAGACAGAAATCTAGAAATAAATCAGAAGGAAGAAGAGTGAAACCGAAGAATGAAAAATAATAAAAGAGAAATACAAGAATTAGCTGATACCATTAGGAGAGGAAACATAGAATAATGGGCATTCTCGACAGGGAGGGAAAGGAGCAGGAACTAGAAAGCATTTTCAGACAAATAGTTGACGAGAATTTCCCAAATCTAAGGAA
The DNA here is from genome assembly GCF_902729225.1 of Pteropus medius. Lineage (NCBI taxonomy): Eukaryota > Metazoa > Chordata > Mammalia > Chiroptera > Pteropodidae > Pteropus > Pteropus medius. Next base: position 8,499,158 of record NW_024346771.1, read on the forward strand.
TGAGCTGGAGCTTGAAATTCAAGACATCAACAGAACACACAATTATCTCAATCCAAAAAGGCCTCATTGTATTAAAATTATAAAAAATCAATGACAAAGAATGAAGGCACATTGTATTAAAATTATAAAAAATCGATGACAAAGAATGAATTCTTAGGGCAGCCAGGGAAAAGAAGATGGTAATCTATAAAGGAAAATCCATTAGATTATCATCAAACCTCTCAACACAAACTTTACAAGCCAGAAAGGAGTAGAATCAAATATTCAAACCATTAAGTGAAAGAAACTACCAGCCAAGAATAATGTATCCAGCTAAGCTCTCCTTTAGATATGAAGGAGATATAAAGACCTTTCCAGATGTACAAAAATCGAGAGAATTTGTCACTATGAGACCTACAGGAAATACTGAAGGTGTCAGCTCACCTAAAAAACAAAATAACCAAAAAAAATACATAACTAGGAGTAAGGCAACTAACAGACAAATAGAAGCAGAGGAGCGCAACCTTTACTAAGAATAGGGCATTATAAGCTTAAACGATAAGAGGAGATTTGCTATAGTAAGATAGTAATGAACGTTCAGCATACATAGGAACAAACTGAGACAATGACTGAAAAGGGGAGGATTCAAAGATTCAAATCACAAAAGGGAATGGAGATAAACCATGTGCAGAAGAAAGTGGATGACTGTATGTATATAACTATCTTTACATATTCGTAATGGTAACCACATGCCAAAGATTCAGAACTAAAGTATATAACATAAAACAAGAAGGACCAAAGGAAAAACACACAAAAGCCAACCAAAATTAAGAAAACAGAAACACAAGGGCAAGGAAGCAATGGAAACACCGAGCTACCAAAAAGTAAAAGATAAAATGGCTATAAGAAGACCTCATATTTCAATAATCACCCTAAATGTAAACGGAATGAAATCACCAATAAAAAAGGCACAGAGCTGCAGAATGGATCAAAAAACAAAACCCAACCATATGCTGCCTCCAGTAAACACATCTCAGTTCCAAATATAGACTCAAAGTAAAAGGGTGGAAAATGATATTTCAAGCAAATGGCATTCGGAGAAAAGCAAGAGTAGCAGTACTAATATCAGACGAAATAGACTTCAAAATAAAAAAAAAGGAAAGATACTATATATAGTTCAACTGTTTATGATTACTGAACAAGTATAAAATAACTATTAATACTCTTTTCATGATTATGTAAATATTATACTAGATACCAAATACAGAAAAATGAGACAGAAGGCATCACTTGGATTATGATAGTTCAAAAGATAGAAATAATCCAGAGCGCTTTCTCACAATGAAGGCCATAAGACCTGACTGTCTTCCATTTACATGTCCTTCCCATTTTGGAAAAAATCTGGCCTCAATTCAGATCCCATGGTTATGGTATCGCCCCATTCCCAATGGTCAAAAAGACAATGCTGACACTAAGACTTCTCTTAAGCAAACCTTTCTAGCACTGTGAGATGACACTATCTGACCAAAATGTTGGTCATCAATGCATCCTTTGGACTGACTTAAAAGGGAAGACTGTGGACAAAAAGAGGGGGTTCTATGAAAAGTAACCTCAAAGAGTGATTTGATAAATTCCTAACTGAGCAGGTCATGGTAGGTAGTCATACCCCAGGCATAAAACTTTTTAGTAGGTTTGTCTGCCTTAAGCAAGCCCGGTCCATTGTTTCTGTGCATCTAGGTTAACACGCTTTTGAAGTAAGCATAACCACCCTCAAGAGAGCACATAATCTTAACTATCTTGTAATCCAATTCCCTTGCTTTCTCCCACCAATATGTAATCTTCCTTATGTTCCTCCTTAATTTCAAAAGCATAAAAGAAGTTGCAAAATTGTTATTTCCCAGAGTATTTGAGATTCAGATATGTCATCAGTTCAACTCATATAAACTCTTATAATAATTCAAAAAAAAGAACAAAGGAAATCAGGAAGCCTGTGTTATAATACCCTCATTAGAAGAACAAACTGTCAACATAAAATTGTACACTCAATGTATTAGTGTCCTGGGGCTACTATAACAAATGAGCACAAACTGAGTAACTTAAAATAAAAGGAATTTATTCTTTCACAGTTCTGGACATCCAAAGTCAAGGTGTGAACAGGATGATGCTCTCTGAAGGCTCTAGAGACAAATCTTTCCTTGTCTCTTCCTAGCTTCTGGTGGTTGCCAGCAATTCTTGGCATTCCTTGATCACTCCAATCTCTGCCTCTACCATCATACAACCTTCCTCCCTATGTCTCTGTGTCTAAATTTTTCTCTTCTTATAAGGACACTGTCATTAGATTAGAACCCATTCTAATCCAGTATGACTTCATATTAACTTGATTACATCTGCAAAGACTGTATTTCCAAATATGGTCATATTTGCAAGTACTAAGAATAGGACTTGAAGATATCTGCATGAGGCACAATTCAACCCACAGAACCCAGTAAAACTATCTTTCAACACTGAGAAATAAATTAAGAAATTTCAGACCAAAAACTAAGAAAATTTGCCCTCACAGAAAGATATTATAAAAGATATACTTTATCCAGAAATAAAATGATTACAAATATAAGGTAGGAGATACAAGAAAGACTACTGAGCAAACAAATTTAAAATGTGGATGAATTCAAATGATTAACTTGTAAAACAGAAGTAACATCTTGTTTGTATCTATCCAAGAAAGAAGAAAATATATGTCCACAAAAAATTTGAACAAAAGTTTTAAAAGCAGTATTATTCATAATAGCCAAAAAGTAAAAACAACTAACAAATACATAAACTATTGAATGGATAAATAAAATATGATATATCTATGCAACAAAATATTTATTTTACAATAAAAAGAAATGAAGTACTAATAAATGCTATGACATGGATGGATTTGAAAACATTATGTTAAGTGAAAGAAGCCAGTCACAGAGGTTCACACATTTTATGATTTTGTTTATATGAACTATCCATAACAGGCAAATCTATAGAGACAGAAGGTAGATTAGTGGTTTGTAGGGGCTGGGGGAAGGAAAGAATGGGGAAATGACTGCTAATGAGCATGGGGTTTCTTTTGAGGGATGATGGAATGTAAAATTAGAATATGGTAATTGCATAACTCTATAAATATATGAAAAAACATAGAATTATACATTTTTAGTGAGCAAATTTTATTGTATGAACATTATATCTCAATAAAGTTGTTTAATAGAGAGTGAAAAATACTGAAAAACAATAACGTAGAGCTGCTAGAGCTTCAGCCATCACATATATTTTTCTGGCAGCAAGATAGAGCATAGAAAAGAAAAAGAGCATTGTCCACACTTTTAAAGAGATTTTCTGAGGACCATAAAGTTTTCTTTTATATCTCATTACCCAGAACTTATCTAAGCTATCACACAGTCATCAAGGAAGGTTGAGAAATGTAGTTTATAACTAGGCACATTATGCTTCAAATTTATTTGGGGTTCTGTTATGAAAGAGGAGGAGAATGGGATGTCAGGAAGATGAGCAACAGGCTTCCACCTCCTCTTACCCTTTTCTGAGGTGTTCTAATGCCCTTAGCTTTGAGGCAACCCAAGAGACATCCCTATAAGGGAGCTACCTCTAATCTGCTTTGATTCACATATTTAACCTACCAGAGAGAGATAAATCTAGGCTGTGTGAGAAAGTCTGGAGCCCAGGGTTTACTTTCTGCTAACACTGCCACTCATAACCACCTCTGTTTGAACCTTCCAACCTTGCAACACTCAAACTTGCAGGACTATCAGCCAATTTACACTTCAGGCTGTGGGCAGAGAAGTCTTCTCTCAGTCCACCATAGTCCCTTTACATCTGCTCGCAGACTGGCTATCTCTAGTCTGAGTTTATCCTTCTTTTTCTGGACATTACTGAAAATAGTAATGAAAGCATCACATACCAACATGCTAAACTGTTCCTAACACTGAACTTGCATCCTAAGGTTCTTGGTGGAGTCTGCCCCACTGTTCTCTCTGCTGTGTAATAAGGGTAATCAGCTCTCCAGCCTACAGCATCTGTGAACTCGATGACAAAAGCCAAACTACTCCACTTTCAAATTCTGCTTCATACAGCATCCCACCTCCAAATTTAGTTAAGAATAGATTTGAAAGCTCATTGCATAATAATTCAGCATAAGATATAACAATTCTATTTACACCATAGCTTTAATTATATAAAGTAATGATTGGCATTTCCAGTCAAGATGGCAGAGTAGGTAAATGCTCTGTTTGCTTCCTCTCACGACCACATCAAAAGTACAGCTAAACTACAGAACAACCATCACTGAAAATCACCTGAAGTCTAGCTGAATAGAAATCCTACAACTAAGGATATACAGAAGAGGCCACCTCAAGATGAATAGGAGGGGCAGAGACACAGAATGAACTGGTTTCACACCTATGAGTGGTGGTTGAAAATCAGGAGGGATATCTCAGCTGCAAGGGTCCCCTCAGAGGAGTAAGGGGTCCCAGCCCCATGCCAGGCTCCCCGGCCCAGGGTTCCGGTGTCAGGAAGAGGAGTCCCAACAAAATCTGGATGTGAAAATCAGAGGAGATTGTGGCTGAGTGAGGAAGAGGGGTGCAGAGGTCCCAGATATTCTTCTTGGAGGGTTTGTGCATGAACTTACTCACTAACTGACACTCTCTGGGCTCCAGTGCTCAGAGGGTGCCAGAGATACACAGGGAAGAACTGAATTATCTAGCTTCAGGGTGAGGCCTGGAGGAGCAGCCTTCTCCTAGCCAGAACTGCTGATAGAGGCCACTATTCTTTTGTTGGGCCCTCCCTCACCCACAGTGTGCAGATGCAGGCAACCACCATATCTGAATATCAATCAACCTGGCTAATACTGATCACCTCGTCCTGGTGATTCCCCTGAGACCCTGACCCACCCAACCTGCAGGCCCACCCAAGCTGCTTCCAGTGGCTTTTCCAATCAAAAGGCCTGTCTTGGCTCATTCTGCAGACTTCCCTAAAATCTCTCAAAGATTCACAAAACCCAAACGAGCAGCATATGGCCTCCGCATGCCCCATTTCTCTGGCTTAGCAATTCCAAGCCTAGCACTAGCAGCAGCTAGCTTCAGTTTGTGGCTGGGTCTCTCAAGAGACCTCCAAGCCAAGCATGAGTGGTGGCCATCTGTGGATTGTTTGGTGGCTCCTGCCAGGTGGCCCTGAGCAGGGCACAGTCTATAGCTGAACTTGGACTGTGGCAGGGGCCCTCTCAAGAGATCCCAAGGCCAGCACACCTGGTGGCCTGCTTTGGACTAAGCCTGAGCACCACTTGGAGCCACATCCAAAGATGACACACTCAAAGAGCAGACTAGGCAGGCATCATAGCCCTGTTAAAGTGAATCCTGCTCTATAGGGTCAGCCTCTGCACAAAAGTTCCTCTACATTAGTCAATGACCAATCCTCACTACCAATTAGCCCCAAAGGTCAATCTTTCCCATTGATGTGCAAACAGTAACCAGGCCTCAACTACAACAGGAAGACACACACAACCCATACAAGGGACATATCTGGAGTACCCGGCTCAGGTGACAGGGAAGACTGTACCACTGGGTCCCACAGTTCACCTGCTACATAAAGCCACTGTACTAAGATCAGGAGACTGAAGAGCCCTGCCTAATATATAGAAACAAATACAGAGAGGCAGCCAAAACGGGGAGACAAAGAAATATGTCCCAAATGAAAGAATAAAACAAAGCTCCAGAAAAAAGGAATCAAACAAAATGGAGACAAGCAAAATACCAGATGCAGAATTCAAAACACTGGTGATAAGGATGCTCAATAAACTTAGGGAAGAGTAGATAAGCTTAGTGAGAACTTTATCAAAGTAAATGGAAATAGAACACATAAAACAGAACCAGTCAAAAATGAAGAATACAATAACTAAAATGAAGAATATCTTAGGAGAAATCAACGGTAAATCAGATGAAGAAGATTAAATCAGTGATTGGGAAGATAAGGTAGTAGAAAGCACCCAATCAGAATAGCAACAAGAAAAAAAAGAATCCAAAAAATGAAGATAGTTTAAGGGGCCTCAAGGACAACATCGAGTTTACCAATATTTGCATCATATGGGGTACCAGAAGGAGAAGAGAGAGAGCAAGAAATTGAAATCTATTTCAAGAAATAATGATGGAAATTTTTTCCTTCCTGGCGAAGGAAATAGACAGATAGCCCAGGAAATGTAGAGAATCCCAAACAAGATGAACCCAAAGAGGTCCTCACCAAAACATATCATAATTAAAAAGCCAAAGTTTAAAGAGAAAGAGAGAAACTTAAAAGCAGCAAAAGAAAAGCAATTAAGAGGGAAAAAATGTTGTAGATGATAGAGGCTCTGTTCATCCCTCTGGTGACCAAATCAAAGTTGTGATGGAAACAAGGAGCAAACAGCAAGGAAAAATCACCTGGGATCTAGATGAACAAGTCATACAACTAAGGAGAAACCTAAGAAATCACCCTGCAACAGCAGAATGTAGGACAGTGTGAGGACGGGAAGCTGCCCAGTCCCTAGCAGCTGAGTGGGACGGAGGCTGCAGCAGCCTGTGTCTGTGGGTGAACTTTCATGGTGACAGACCTGCTCTCTCTGAGCACTAGTGCTGATTCGGCTGCGAGCAGGGGGTACCAGGGACTTATAGGGAGACACTGAGCTGTCGGAGTGAGGACCAAGGTATGACTCTCTCTGTACAGAAGTGCCAGCAGTATCCATTGTTCCTCTGTTGAGCCCTCCCCCTCCCAGTGCTGGTACGCAGCATTGCCATAGCCAAGACATCATCAAACTGGATTTCAGAGGTCGCTCTGCCCAGAAGATTCCCTAAAACTTCACCTCTCCCAACTCACGGCCCCTCCCAAGCCACATCCAGGTGTGTCCTCACTTAGCCAGGTGCCCCTTGCTGAGCAGTACCTAGATTCACACTGGAGGCAGCTGGCCTCAGTTTCTCATGTGACCTCTTGAAGCAACTATAAGCACAGCATCTGTGCATTGCTTGCTGAATCTTAACAGGTGGTCTTGGAGGGGCAGAGGCTTGGGCTAAAACTGGCCTGCAGCTGAACCTCTCTCAGAACTGTGCCACTAGACACCTACTACACAAATCGACACTAATAAAACCGGGAGACTTAGGAGCTTTGCTTAGTACATAAAAACAGACACAGTAAGGCAGCCAAAATGGGATGAAAAAGAAGCAGAACCCATATGAGAGAACAGAACAGAGACCCAGATATAATGGAGCCAAGCAATCTAACATATGCAGAGTTCAAAACACGGTTTGTGAAGATGCTCAGTGAACTTATGGGAAGTGTAGATGACTTCGGTGAGAACTTCAACAAAGTGACAAAAAAAAAACATACAAATTGAAATGGAAATTATAAAAGGGAACCAGTCAAAAATGAAGAACCCATTATCTGACATGAGAAGTATATTAAATGCAATAAACAAAGGAATAGACAAAGTGAATAAAGAAGAGGTCCAAATGATCTATACAGAGGGTGGGAAAGCCAAAGCTGCTCAATCAGAATGGCAAGAAAAAAGAAGTCAACACTATAATAATAATTTAAGGAGCCTACAGGACACAATTAAAGGTAAAAATATCTGTGTCATAGGGGTTCCTGAAGAGGGAGAACAAGAAGTAGAATATACATTTGAAGAAATAATGATGGAAAACTTCCCTAATCTGGTGAAGGAAATAGACATACAATCCCAGGAAGCTCAGAATCCCAAAAAAGATGAACCCAAAGAGGCCCACACCAAGACACATCATAATTAAAATGCCAAAGTTAAATACAAAGGGAGAATTTTAAAAGCAGCAAGAGAAAAGCAGATAGTTACCTACCAGGGAGCACCCATAAGACTTATAGCTAATTTCTCAAAAGAAACTATGCAAGACAGAAGGACATGGCACAGAATATTCAATGTGATGAAAATCCAGGATCCACAATCAAGAATACTTTATCTAGCAAAGCTATCATTTAGAGTCAAAAGAAGATAAAGAGCTTCCAGACAAAAATAAGTTAAAGGGATTTATCAACACCAAGCCAACATTAAGGAAATGTTGGAAGGACTTCTTTAAAAAAAAAAAGCATGCATCAAAAACAGGAATAAAGGATGAGTTTGGAGAAATGTGGCAGAGTGAGAGACAGCCCTATTTCCCTAACCCAGGGAGCCCCTCCCCCAATATCCTCTGAGACCAAACACCTTGGAGCCCCAGGGGAATCTGAAAACACTACTGAAACTGTTGCCAACACTGACAGGGACTGAGAATGAGGGTAGCAAGCGAGATTAAACATCAAGAAAAAACAAGGCATTATTAAGTCTTTATATAAAGCAGGGATCCAAGAGGATTAGATGCCACCTACAGGAAACCAAAAGAAAAGCACCTTCTTTGGAACAGGCTAAAAAAAGAGACCTTTATATAATAAATACTCTTTCTGGCGGGGGGAGGGGAAAAGCAGAATACACTTCCATTAATGCCCAGGCAGAGAAATAGTCCATTAAACACCATGAACAACCAAGGTGATGAGGCATCTCAGAAAGAAAGACAAAAATCTCCAGAAAATAAGCTTACAGACATAGAAATATGCATCTTAAATGAAAGAGAATTCAGGATGGTACTTTTGAAAAATCGCAATGACATTCTAAATAATTCATATAAATTATAGGAATTGAAAAAACAACTAGAACAGCAGAATGAGGTTTTTAGCGAGGATATTGAAACCTTCAAAAAGAACCAAATAGAACTTCTAGAGATGAAGAACACACTGCAAGAGTTGAAAAATGAAATAGCAAGCTTGGGAAACAGAACAGACCAAATGAAGGAAAAGATCAGTGATATTGAAGACTGGAATCTAGAAATAAATCAGAAGAAAGTAGAGAGAAACCGAAGAATGAAAAATAATGAAAGAGAAATATAAAAACTAGCTGATACCATCAGGAGAGGAAACAAGAATATGGGCATTCTCGATGGGGAAGAAAAGGAGCAGGGATTAGAAAGCATTTTCAGACAAATAGTTCATGAGAATTTCCCAAATCTAAGAAATGAACTGGAGCTTGGAATTCAAGAATTCAACAGAACACACAATTATCTCAACCCAAAAAGGCCTTCACCAAAACATATTGTATTAAAATTATCGAAAATCAATGACAAAGACAGAATTCTCAGGGCATCCAGAGAAAAGAAGACAGTAACCTATAAAGGAAAGCCATTATATTATTGTTGAACTTAGCACAAAACTTACAAGCAAGAAAGGAGTGGAATCAAATATTCAAACTACTAAGTGAAAGGAACTATCAGCCTAGAATAATGTATCCAGCTAAGCTCTCCTTTAGATATGAAGAAGAAATAAAGACATTTCCAGACATACACAAATTTAGGGAAGTCTTCAATACAAGGGCTGTACTACAGGAAATACTGAAAGGAGTCAGCTCTCTTAAAACAAAATGACAAAAGAAATACATAATTAGGAGTAAGGTGACTATTAGGCAATTAAAAGTAGAGTAGTGTGATCTTTACTAAGAACAGGGAATTACAGCTTAAACGATAAAAAGATATTTGCTATAGCAAGATAGTAATGAAAGTTCATCATACATATGCACAAATTGAGACAACAATGACTGAAAAAGGGAGGATTCAAAGATCCAAATTCGCAGAGTGGAATGGAGATAAAGCACGTGCAGAAGAAAATGGACGACTGTATTATATAATTATCCTTTACATATTCATAATAGTAACCACATGCCAAAGATTCAGAACTGAAATATATAACATAAAACAAGGATCAGAGGGAAAACTCACAAAAGCCAATCCAAATTAAGAAAACAGAAACACAAGGACAAGGAAGCAATGGAAACATCAAGCTACCACAAAGCAAAATATAAAATGGTTATAGGAAAACCTCATATTTCAATGATCACCCTAATGATAAATGGACTGAACTCACCAATAAAAAGGCACAGAGTTGCAAACTAGATCAAAAACCAAAACCCAACCACATGCTGCATCCAGAAGATACATCTCAATTAGAGAGACAAATATAAACTCAAAGTGAAAAGGTAGAAAATGATATTTCAAGCAAATGGCATTCAGAGAAAAGCAGGAATACCAGTACTAATATCAGACGAAATAGACTTCAAAATAAAAAAGATAAAGAAAGATACTGAGGGACACTTCATAATGATAAAGGAAACCATGCACCAAGAAGACATAACACTTAATATCTATGCTCCCAATCAGGAAGCCCCAAAATATATAAAGGAATTACTAAAAGAACTAAAGGGAGAAACAGACCAAAATACTATCTTACTAGGGGACCTAAATACCCCACCGTCGGATATGGACAGATCATTTAAACAAGGAAATAACATCCTTAAATAACACATTAGACCGAACTGGACATAATTGACATTTACAGAGCCTTCCAACCCAAAACAGCTGCTTATACAGTCTTCTCTAATGTACATGGAACATTCTCAAGAATTGACCACATACTGGGACACAGATAGCATCAACAAATATTAGAGTTGAAATTATACCAACCATATTCTCTGATCATAATGCTTTGAAACTAGACATCAACTGCAAACAGAAAGCAGGAAGAACCACAAATACATGGAGATTAAACAACATACTACTGAAGAATAACTGGGTCAGGGAAGAAATAAAAAGAGAGGTCAAGAGATACATAGAAATGAATGATAATGATAGCACAATATATCAAAACTTTTGGGACATAGCAAAAGTAGTCATAAGAGGAAAGTTCATATCATTACAGGCCTATCTCCAAAAACAAGAATGATCCCAAATAAACAATCTAATGCTTCATCTTAAAAAATGAGAAAAGGAAGAACAAATGAAGCCTAAAGTCAGCAGAAGGAAAGAAATCATCAAAATTAGAGCAGAAATAAATGAAATTGAAAACACAAAAAAATAGAAAAAATAAATGCAACAAAGAGCTGGTTCTTTGAGAAGGTTAATAAAATTGACAAATCTCTGGCTAGACTCACTAAAGAAAAAAGAGAAAGGACACAAATAAACATAATCAGAGATGAAAGAGGAGAAATTATGACAGACACCACAAAAATACAAAGGATATGCAAGAAAACTATGAAAAAGTATATAACACCAAATTTAATAACCTAGAGGAAATAGACAAGTACTTAGAAAGATACAACCTTCTTAGACTGAATCATGAAGAACTGGAAAATCTAAATAGACAGATCAGTAGTATAGAAATTGAAACGATCATCAAAAACCTACCAAGAAGTAAAAGTCCAGGACCAGATGGCGTCACCAGTGAATTCTACCAAACATTCAAAGAACAAACTCTTCCAAAAAATCCAAGAGGAGGCAATACTTCCCAGCTCATTTTATGAGGCCAATATTACCCTGATACCAAAACCTGGTAAAGATAACACAAAAAAAAGAAAACTACAGACCGATATCTCTCGTGAATACAGATGCAAAAATCCTAAATAAGATACTAGCAAACTGAATACAACAATATATTAAAAAGATTATACACCACGATCAAGTGGGCTTCATTCCAGAGGCACACGGATGGTTCAACACACACAAATTGATTCATGAGAGACACCAAATAAACAAATTAAAAAATAAGAATCATATGATCATATCAATAGATGCAGAAAAGCCTTCAACAAGATACAGTATTCATTTATGAAAAAAACACTTAACAAAATCGGTATAGAAGGAAAGTACCTTAACATAATAAAGGCTATATACAACACACCCTCAGCCAACATTATACTTAATGGTGAAAAACTATAAACCTTCCCTCTAAGTACAGGAAACAAGGCAAGGCTGTCCACTATTGCCACTATTATTCAATATGACATTGGAGGTCCTAGCGAGTGCATCAGGCAAGAGAAAGATATAAAAGGCATTCGAATAGGAAACGAAGAAGTCATACTGTCACTATTTGCAGATGACATGATTCTCTAGATAGAAAACTCTAAAGACTTCACAAGAACGCTATTAGAAACAATAAGCAAATACTGTAAAGTTTCTGGGTACAAAATCAACGTTCAAAAATCTATAGTGTTCTTATACTCTAATAATGAAGTGTCAGAAAAAGAAATAGAAAAAATAATTCTTTTTGCAATTGCAGCAAAAAGAATAAAATATCTAGTGATAAATTTAATGAAACAAGTGAAGGACCTATACAATGAAAACTACAAGACCCTATTAAAAGAAATCAAACAAGATATAAAGAAATGGAAAGATATTTCATGTTCTTGGACTGGAAGAATCAACATAGTTAAAATGACCATATTACCTAAAGCATTATACAGATTTAATGCAAACCCCATCAAAATCCCATTGGCATTTTTTTAAAGAAATAGAACAAAATACATCAGAATAAAAGACCCCAAATTGCCAAAGCCATCCTGACAAAAAAGAACGAGGCTGGAGGCATCACTCTGCTTGTCTTCAAATTATTCTACAAAGCGACAATAATCAAAAAGGCATGGTATTGGCAGAAAAACAGACACACAGACCGATGGAATAGAATCAAGAGTCCAGAAATAAATCCATGTGTACATGGGCAAATAATTTTCAACAAAATGCCAAAAACATACAATGGAGAAAGGAAAGCCTCTTCAATAAATGGTGCTGGAAAACTGGAAAGCCACCTGCAAAAGAATGAAACTAGACTGTTGTCTATCACCACACACCAAAATTAACTCAAAATGGATTAAGGACCTGTATTTAAGACCTGAAACAATAAAATGTATAGAAGAAAACATACGAACTAAACTCAAGGACATTGGACTTAAAGAGTATTTTATGAATTTGATCTCAAAGGCAAGGGAAGTAAAAGCAAAAATAAATGAATGGGACAACATCAAACTAAAAAGCTTCTGCTCAGCAAGAGAAACCGTCAACGAAGTAAAGAGACAACCATCCAAATGAGAAAATATATTTGCAAGCAACACCTCTGATAAGGGCCTAATATCCAAAGTATACAATGAATTCATACAACTCAATAACAACAACAATGACAAAAAAACGATCTAATTAAAAAATGCGCAGAGGATCTAAACTGACACTTCTCCCTAGAGGACATACAAATGGCCAACAAATATATGAAAAGATGCTCAACATCACTAGCTATTAGGGAAATGCAAATCAAAACCACAATGAGATATCATCTCACACCTGTTAGAATAGCTATAATCAACAGGACAAGTAATAACAAATGTTGAAGAGGATGTGGAGAAAAAAGAACCCTCATACACAGCTGGTGGGACTGCAAATTCGTACAGGCGCTATGGAAAACAGTACGGAGGTTCCTCAAAAAACTAGGAATTGATCTGCCATATCTAGCAAAATAAGCCAGACAGAAAAAGTTGATATCACTTACATGTGGGATATAAACCTAAAAGCAACAAATGAGCAGCACAAACAAAGAGAGACTCATGGACATGGACTATAGACTAATGGTTACCAGAGGATAGGGGTGGGAGAGATGGGGGAGGTAGAGGGGATAAAGGGGGTCAAATATGTGGTGACAAAAAGAAATCTAACTATGGAAAGTGAACACCCAGTGTAAATGTATATATGTCTTACTGTTAAAGTGTACAGCTGAAACTTATTGAATTTCATTAACCAATGTCACCAATAAATAAATAAATAAAGCCCAGAATTAATTAATTGATTAATTAATTAAAAAATTTAAAATTTTAAATTGAAAAAACAATACTTCAACTTACCCCAAGGTTCCTCAGCATTGGCACTATTGACATTTTGAGCCAGATAATGCTTTTTGGGGGGTGGGAGACTCTTATACACCATGAGATGTTTAAAAATATCCCTGACCTCTACCCAGTAGACACCACTAACACCCTTTTCTTTGCTATTCACCAGAAATGTTCCAGACATCACCAAATGTCCCCTGGTTGAGAAATGTTGCCTTACCTAATTGACATTTATAGAATACTACCCCCGAATGTACAGCACTTTCAAGTTTCATAGGAGTTTCACTAAAACAGACAATGTCTCAAGAGATTTCAAAAGACTGAACTTATGCAAAAAATATTCTCTGACAAAAATAAAATTAAATTAGAACTCAATAAAATATTTATCTTGAAAATCTCTAAATTAAATGAAATACCAATTATCTATATTTATTGAACACAATTTATGTACTTATCCTAGAAAAGAAAAAAAAACTTTAAAATCAATCACGCTAGATTCCACTTTAAAAACTAAAAATGGAAGTACAGATTAAACCCAAAAACAATCACTCCTTTTCTTCTCCTGCTTCCAGCCCCTGGCAAATACCATTTTACTTTTTATCTATGATTTTCACTACTCTAGAGTAGAATCATGCAGTATTTGTCTCTTTATGACAGACTTAATTCACTTAACATAAAGTCCTCAAGGTTCATCCTTGTTGTGGCATATGTCAAAATGTTCTTCCTTTTTTAAAGCTCAATAATATTCCATTGTATGCTTTGTTTATACAGTCATCTGTCAATGGACACTTTGGTTGCTTCCACTTTTGGGTTGTTGTGGGTAAAGCTTCTATGAACAGAGATGTACAAAATGTCTCTTTGAGACCTTGCTCTCAATTATTTTGATGAAATTTATAAATCACATGGTAATTATATCTTTAATATTTTGAGGAATCCCCACATTGTTTTCTACAACAGCAGCACCATTTTACATCTCCACCAAAAGCGCACCAGGGTTCCAATTTCTCCACATCCTCACCAGCATTGGCCTTTTTCTGTTGTTTGCTTTCTTTTATAATAGCTGTCATAATGGGTGTGGGATTGTATCTTATCATGGCTTTGATTTGCAATTCTCTAATGATTGATGATTTTGAGCTTCTTTTATGTAATTACTTGCCATTTGTGTGTGTGTGTGTGTGTGTGTGTATTTGGTGAAATGTCTATTCAAGTCCCTTGCCCATTTTTTATTGTTTTTGTGTGTGTGTATGTGGTTGTTTTTGTTGCTATTCTTGTTGACTTATAGGAGTTTTCTTTTTTTTTTCTTTTTTTTTTAGCAGTTTTCTATATATTCTGGATAGTAATCCCTTATTAGAGATGTGATTTGCAATTATTTTCAGCCATTCTCTGCATTGCCTTTTTACTCCATCGATTGTAAATTAAATGAAATACAAATTATCTATATTTATCGATAAGCACATCCGCCTTCCCAAGGCTTGGGGAAAAATAAGATCCTGAAAGCCAGTTTTCCTTAGAGACCCATTCAGAATGTTCCATACCAACCTCTAGAACCTAGTTCATTCTCAGGCTTATCCTTTTCTTTCTAGCTCTTTGGGGTTTTTTGTTTGGTTTTTATTATTTATTATGATTATTTATGCCTACAGCACCTGGTCTTCCTAGGTGGTCTCCTATCTAAGTACTAACCAGGCCCAATCCTGCCTAGCTTCTGAGATCAGACATCGGGCTTATTCAGGGTGGCATGACCGTAGACCATGGACTATGGCTCCACTGGGTCGTGAACCCAGGACCTTCTGTGTATAAAGTGCTAACAGCTACACTGTGGAACCATGTCCTCTTTCTAGTTCTTTGAAAAGTTGTCCACAGTTCTGAGCCAGTTTCCCTGAAAAAAAAGGAAAAGCAAGTACCTCCAGTTACGTACAGACTAGAAAGCTGACTTGGAGAGAAAGTAACTTTTCTCCACACCTCTGCCCTCCCTGCACTAGGGCTCGCTCCTACTCAGCATGGCCAGAGCCTTCTTCTTTTACCCTGGTGCAACCTCACGCTGCAGTCTTCTGTGGTCCAGGCTGGAGCACTGCTTCAGGGACTGACTAATCCAGTGAAGTTATCCAGGCTAAGATCCAAATGAGCCATAACAGCTTAATGGATTCTGCCTTCCATAAAACACTTGAATTTTAATTCAGTCTTAGTGCTTTAGGCCAAAGGAGGAAGTAATCGAGTCTCATGAGTCATGGCAGGTCATCGGAAGGAGGAGTCAGGAATGTGGGAAAGATCTTCTTAGTAGTGGTTTTAGTATTAAGCAACAGCTAACAAACTGGAAGCACTGGAAAATTAAAGGGACATCAGTGTCCAGCAAGGGTCAAAGATTTCAAAAGCACATCTCAACACATATCATACTGAGTACATTGGCCCCACCTGGAAGTATTGAAATAAGTTCTGTCTTATAGGTAACCAACCTTTCCAGTTGGCATGAGGCCTTCTTCATTTTATCACAGAAAGTTTCTTTTCCCAGGAAACCACTCAGTTCCAGGCAGACTGGAATGGTTGGTTTTGCCAGATCTGAGAAACACCTTTGGGATATCCACTCAACCCACCCCTGCCTTTCCAGAGGTCCACCTGTCTCTCCCTTCCACTCACATCCTCATAAGTGGCACTTGCTTTTGCACATCTGACTGGACTAGTTATACCAACTATATAGCCTGACACAATATGGGCCAATTAGAGTCCGATTCCCAGAAACTGAAATTGGAATTCAGAGAGAGCAGCAGCAACAACAATGGCAAAAAGATGAGGCAGAAGAAGTACATTATTCAAGTACTTACCACATGCCAGGTTCTGTTCTAAATGTTCTGCATGTAGTAACTTGCTTAATCTTCACACTAACCTGTGAAGTAAGTGCTACTGTTCTCATCATTTACTTGGAAAAGCTAGGCAACATGCCCAAGGTTGTACCTCTAGTAAATGGTAGACCTAGGGTGAAAATCCAAGCAGTAGGTTTCCAGAATTTTCTCACTCTTAAATATTTAGTCTGTCTAGGTTGACCCCTCTATTCAGTTTCTACTACAAGCATACTTAAGAAATAGTCAAATCTGGGCTGGGCACCAATGTCTCTAGAGTAGCAGAGAAAACCAGCATGTGTGTAGGAGACAGGGACAGACTCAGACAGAGAGAGAATGATTCACATACCCCCAGGGCTGAGAGGCCCCCTCACACCTGACCATATCCAGGCTTGGTTCCAGGCATGACTAGGTTTGGGCACACCTTCTGCCCATCAGCTCTGTGAACCCTTACATTTTGTGTTGAAGTTTGTTGGACATTTTCTGGTTCTGAAAACCAAGCAGTCCAAGTTTAGTGAGACTAAGAGTTGGTAAGGCATGGTGATTAAGAGCAGGCTAAAAATGAAAATAAACTGGCTGAGCACAAATCACAGCTCTCCACTGCCTACCCGAATGTCCCTGGACAAGTTTTATGACTACTTGAGCTTCAGTTTGCTTCTCTGTAAAGCAGAAGCACAATTTCACCCTCATACTGGTTCTTGGGAAGACTTAGAAGACTTAGTGAGATAAATTCTGCCGAAGAGATATTTGTCTCTTTGTGAGCAGGGCCTCCTTTCTTCCCTGGAAGTTTAGAGTTGTCCTGCTCAACTCTGGGTAGAAATGGCAGGGAAAGCCAAGGGTTTCTTTGAAGCAGTCTCTGAATCTCTGGGAGATTCATCTGGGGTTGGTCATCACCTCTGCCTGACATCCCTGAGAGACAGCAGATGCTCCAGGGGCATGATGAAACCAGAGTTCTTCAATTTGAAGCATGAAGGACTAGAAAAGCTGAATTCTTTGGCCCAAGTGGAAATGAGTACTTGAAGAAGGCTTATTAGCAGGAGACAAAGCTGGAGCAAAGACCAACCTGTGCCCTGCCCCTCCTTGCACCCCCCAGTATTTCCAGTCCACCCACAGTGACAACTGTGCTCACTAGAAAGATGCAGCAGTGGCCTAGAGGGAACACCCACACACACACACACACACAAACCTAGAGACCAAAATGAAGGTAGAAGCCTTTAAAGTTAGATCCAGGGCAGTGGTTCTCACTATGTGCCCTGGACCAGCAGTATCAGAAGCACCTGGAAATATTTTAGAAATGCAGATTCCTAGAACTACTGGATCAGAAACCTGGAGGTGAGGACCTAATACTCTGTGTAAGCCCTCAAGACAATTCTGACACAGGCTCAACTTTGAGAGCTACTGATCCAGAAAAATGGCAAGAGAACAATGGCTTGTCACTGAGAGCCAGAAATTCAAGATTCAAAGATTGTAACCAGACAAGATCTCTGACTATGAGAACGTCCTGAAGCAAATAGACGAAAGGCCAAACCTGGCTGACCACAGCCTGTACCCACTCCAGCCCTACACTTGCAATATCCAAACCAGCAGGAAGTGGGCAGTGCTCCAGCCTGCAGACAGAGGCCCCCAGAGCCTAGATCCAGGACTTCAAAAAGGACAGTGACCACAGAGACTCACAGAGGGCACTGCAGTGGCTGCCAATGGGCTGGCCCTGGAACAGGACCCTCCGCACCCCTCCTCAGTCCTGTGTGCCATGGGACTGTGATAGCAGTGAATGCATCCTTGTGCTCCCCTTCTCCAACAGGTAGAATTTTTGTTCTTAACAGCTGTCCTATTCTCACTACACTATTGTACATCGGGTGTGCCAGGCTGAATAGCAACTGTTTCAACCACAGGTGGCTGAAACAGAAGGCATTCCACATAGATATGATGGATTAGTGTCCAGATACTGAGATCTTGGATCATGGTGCCAGAGGTGATGACATTTCAGCCTTGTCTCCCTTTGGGGAGTTTCCCATGAGTGTGCACACCTTTGAAGGCATATGTAATGAGGACGTTGATAGCCAGGGGGCTACACCCCAGTGGACACTGACAGCTGCCTCCTCTGTATCCATTTAGCCTTCTTGACTAACTTTCATTCAGATATACATCATTTTCCTATCCCATGCTTCAAGGGAAGCCAGCCTGCTTTCCAGTTGCTAGGAGGAGGCAATTGATGTGAAGATAACCCAACCGCCCTCTTCAGAAACTGGCCTGGAATATAGTCCTGCCCAAATAGCCTCTACACTACCAGAAATAAACATGTGGCCCAACTCTGAGAGAGGATCAGCTAGAGCCTTCTGGGCTAGTTTTCTTACTCTTAAGAAAGAGCCACTGGACTTCTTATTCTCTCTTACATTATAATATTTCCTCTCTCTTAGATTAATTCCATAGGCAAAGAAACCAGCCATCAAAATGTCCAGGTGTCTCTCATAGAATGGAACCTTGGCGCAGCTGCCCATCTTTGCTCTAAAACTGTAGTCCAGATGATCCCAGTTCATCCTTCAGGAGGGAAATGAGCATATGTGTAGGTAAGGGCTTTTAAATAGGTCCATACTTTTTCCCAGTCCTGGGACTGAGCCTCTCCCTACACCTGCCTAATTCCTGATGCCTACCACCTAGGACTTGTGGGTTCCTTGACTGTGCAATAGGCACCTGGGAGGCATATGGGGGCTCTCCATGTCTGTTGGGCTCTCTCTGGAGATTGCTAACTCTGCATATCTCTCAGAGTAGAAGGAGTGCCCACTTTTTTTTTTTGAAAATTGTTGTGATTTGAAGTTTTAAAATGGCCACAGACCAGTCAGTCCTCATTTGGACCCACTACCTAATCAAGTCTCAGGCATCTTCAGCCATCAGGTGTCTTATATTAAAGGGAATCTGGGCCGGATAGCCAGGTCTCACTATGGCAAGAAGTCCAGCCTCTAGTCCTCTCTGAGGTACTATCCACCTACTTTCTGATGCACAGGTAGGTAAAACTCTCCCAGGTGTCCTTATGTAATGTACAGAGGCACTTTTATTCAAGTGTGAATATCCAATTAGTTATAAATAAAAGGTGAGAGAAAAAAGGAATAACTGATGCTGCCGTGGTGCTGCTATCACTCTTGACCCTAATCTTGACCCTGCACTTGACCCTAACCTTGATCCTGAACATGACCCTCACCTTAAAAATAACCTGGCTTTGACCTTCACCCTAATACTGACCCTGCAGCTTTATCCTTAACCTGATTTTGAACCTGACATCCACTGTGACACTGACATCAAATGTGATCCTGACCTTCACTTTGACTTTGACCTTGAACCTACTCACACCCTGATTATTATCCTCACTCTGAATTGATGTGTGTAAGTGCACTCTATGACGTTCTCACAATGATGAAATCACCTAAAGATGCATTTCTCAGACCCTATCCCCAACATTAAGTGGCACATGACTTTATTTAAATTGATTCTAGGTACGTGTTCAGCAAAGCTGGAGTGAGATCAGACCCAACCAGCGGTTCTGGCATCCTGTGTCCAGTGGCCAGCATCTCATAGGTGAGCAGAGGCCTCTTTCACATGCCTCTTTCTGTCAGCCCCTCAAGCACCATCTCCACACACTTGTTTCATGCACAAGCTGCCCTTAGGAACAGATTGTGATTGAAAATGCACAGCTTCTGTTTCTTTCCAGACAAGGGCCTATTGCATGAGCTGAGTTTTGGTTGGCTCCTAGGGGGACAGTAAGGAGAGCTCATTCATGTCAGCAACAGCCTGTGCCTCCAGGATCTGGGGTAGTTGTCCTTTTCTCCAGCTTCCTGAATCAACAGATGCTGATCGGTGAGGCCAAGAGCATGGTCTCAGCCCCAGGTAGGCTGACTGGACCCTGCTTTAGGTCATGGGTCTGGATCTCCCTTACATTAGGTTGTCTTGTTTACCCAGGGCACAGTCACCGAAGCCCAAAGTTTGTGCAGGGCTCAGGAATCACCATCCCCAGCAGGCAGTGGGGTCAGGGTAGGGGTTATGAGGTTATGAGGTAGTGGACAGAGTTTCAGAGTAAGATTAATTTTGGCCGGGTCTTGGCCCCACCAAGTCACTCTTCCTCCACAAACTTCTGTGAAAACAGTAAACCCTGTTCAGAATGCTCAGCTACCAGCAACCACTGTGATGGTAGAAATGTTGATGATGATGATGATGATGATGATGATGATGATGATGAATCGACCCCATCCTCCTGGGCAGCACTGCACTGGTATGGACTGCCCCCATGGGATACCACCACTTCCAGTCCTCCATAGCACCCTCCCACTACCAACTCTAGGACCTTTTCCTGGGGGTGAGCTCAGCTCTTGCACTTGTGGGTCATCACTCTTTCCATCTCAACCTTCTCCTGATTCATCTCAAAGACAGAAACCCAGTAACAGAGTGAGGATGGTTATAAAAACCTCCCCACTCTTGGAACACATAACCCTAGCTGAGTTCCACTGTCAGTGTTATCATTTGCTGGTGACAGAACTTCTAGCTACAGGATCCCCAGCATGTAGCATGGTGCACATGACCACAAAGCAGATCTTGGAGAACCTCACTGCAGGGCTCCACCTGGACCAACATTAACTATCAAGACCATTGTTCACTCAGTGGATGAGGGTTTATAAGTACCTGGGATGTCCCATGATCTTTCCAGTGCTCTGAAGACACTGAGAAGATCCCTCTCAGGGACAGCGATTAAGGAATTCCTGGTCTGGAGGAAACAGATACATTCAGACAATATGATGTGGGAAAGGGTGAGCCTGATACCAAGAGAAGGATGACAACTTGACCTGGACAAGCTAGAGACTTCTCAGAGGACAAGTTGAGCTGGCATTTGAAGGGATTTTTCCAGGCAACAGGAAAAGTAAGTATGAAAACAGGTTCTATCATGAATGAGTCATCTTATTTTCAAAGAATACCCCAATTTTGTTGCCATTATTATATCTAAGGTGGCTGCTGAGAAAGTTTGTCCAAAATGTTCATATGACCTCCCAGAAAATGACGGGTGTTGGTGAGGATGTGGAGAAATTGAAGCCCTGTGCATTGCTGGTAGGAAAGTAAAATGGTGCAGTTGTTGGGAAAAATAATTTGGCAGTTTCTCAAAAACTTAAACATAGAATGATCACATGATATGGTAATTCCACTTCTGAGTATGTGCGCAAAAGAACTGAAAGCAGAGACTGAGATACTTGTACACCAGCATTCAAAATATTATTCACAATGGAAAAGTAGAAACAAGTCAAATGTTCATTAACAAATAAATGGATAAACAAAACGTGGTATATACCTTTGATGTAGTATCATTCAGCCTTAAAAAGGAATGAAATTCTGACGCATGCAACAACATGAATGAACATTGAAAATATTATGCTAAGTGAAATAAGCCAGATGGCAAAAAGACAAATATCATGTAATTCTATTTCTATGAAGTATCCATAAAAGATAGATTCATAGAGATTTAAAGAACAGAGGTTGCCAGAGGCTAGGAGTAGGGCGAATGAGGAATAATTATTTGGTGGATACAGAGTTTCTGTTTGGGATGATGAACAAGCTATGGAAGTGGATAGTGGTGATAGTCACACAAAATTGTGAATATACTCAATGCAACTGAATCATACACTTCAAAATGGTTCAAATGGTAACTTTTGTGTTATGTAATTTTTACAATAAAAGTTTTAAAAACTCTTTCTCAGAACTGGTTCTGAAATAGTTACATGTAATATGGAAGAAGGCCCCTCTCTCCTAGAGCAAGAATTAGCCTTCTTCTTCACACTGGTATTACACACATGAGGCTTTTTTCATACACACCCAGCATGATCTCCCAACGTGATGAAGTCCACATGCATCTGGCTCACTTGAACTTCCTTCCACTATCCTAGTCCCCTTTTCAACTCACCCCTTTCCACAAACCACAGGCAACCACTCACTGATCTTTTCCATTTCTTTACTTTTGTCTTTTTTAGAAGGTCATATAGTTGGAGTCAAACAATATGTAGTCTATTCAGACCAGTTTCCTTCACTTATTAACATGCATTTAATCTTCATCCATGTCTTTTTGTGGCTTGATAGTTGAGTTTTTCCTATGAATAGTAAGTATGCCATTATGTCAATGTATCACAGTTTTGTTATTCATTCATCTATTGAAGGCCATCCTGATTTCTTAAAATATTTGGCCATTATAAATAGAGCTGTAGTACATGACTTCATACTGGTGTTTATTAGTACCTGTTTTTTTTTAAATTAAGGTATATTTAACCATTAAGACTTGTATATATTTAAGGCGTATGATTTAGTGATTTGATATACATAAACATTGCGAAATAATCACCACATTGATTATTTCCATTTCTTCAGATAGTTACTTTTTGTGTGTGTTTACGTATAGTGAGAACACATATGATTTACCTTGTTAGCAAATTTTACATATATAATATACTGTTAAGTATAATCACATTGCTGTACTTTAGATCTCCAGTATTTATTCATCTTGCATAACAAATTTTGTACCCCTGGACCAAAATCTCCCCATTCGCCCCCTACACCCTGTCCCTGGTAACCATCATCCTATTCTGCTTCTATAAGTTCAACTATTTTAAATTCCATATAAAAGTGTGATCATACACTATTTTTCATTCTGCATCTAGATCATTTCACTTAGCATAATGTCCTCTAGGTTTATCTACGTTGTCCCAAATGGCCGAATTTCCTTCTTTTTCATTGCTGAGTAATATTCCATTGTATGTGTATACCACATTATCTTTATTTATTCGTCTACTGACAAACATTTAGGTGGAGTCAATATCTTAGCTGCTGTAAATAATGCTGCAATAAACTGAGAGTGCAGATATCTTTTTGAGGTACTGATTTCATTTCCTTCAGATAAATATCAGAAGAAGAATTTATGGATTATATAGTAGATTTATTTTTAATTTTCTGAGGAATCTCCATAGTAACTGCACCAGTTTACATTTCCACCGACAGTGCACAAGGTTTTCTTTTTCTCCAAAGTGAGCATTTTCAGTCTGGGGAGGTCATCAGTGATGCCTCCACAGAACCTCCTGGCTGGTTCCTCCTGGGTCTCCCAAACCTCCCAGCATCACTGCCTCAGAAGAGATCAGTGGGCAGAAGAGAACTTTATTCTGCAGAGGGAAGCTGAGGCTGTGAAGATCAGAAGCAGGACCCATGCAGGGAGGGGCAGAGATGCACCACCACCTCCTTCAATGCAGTTCCTAAAAGGGCGCTGGAGAATGTAGACACAGCCTGGTTCTGTCTTCAGATTTGTTATCTGAGGAGTCTGGCTTCTTAGGTTTATTCCATGCAGGTGGTTGGGGTCTCGATGAAGTGTTGGCAGTACTAGGGCCCCCCTGGAGGCCTCTGGAGAAACAGCCTCATATCCCTTTGGTCTGGCTCCTCTACACCCATGGACACCTGCTCCCAGATGCACTCTTGCCCTCAAGACAACTGATTCACACATGCTTTTTAAGTGGCATACACCTGAACTGGCCATTCCTGGGTAAATCAATTTAAGTTAATATTTCATTTTCACTGACTTTATGCCATTATTTAAGTCAAAATGATTCTTATGTATGGAGGACTGAGGTCTCTAAACATAAATGATGGTGGTCTGACATTTTTTCTCTTCTCTTGCCGCCCCCGCCGCCTGATCATGAACTAGAAATAAATTTGAAACTCATGTTGTATATGTTTTGCTGCATATAAGACAGACATTTATATCCAAGATCAAGCATATAAATACATATATCCATCTAGAACATTATTTCCAATTGTCACCTGCTAATAATTAACATATGGTAAATGTTAGCTTTCCATTAAATGCCTACATTGCATATAAATCCATCTGTGTGACAAAAGAACGTGATGTGTTTGGCATGTTCTTTACAAAGACATTCTTTTCTGCTCTCTTTATAAATAATTTGTTAAATTCTATAATTAATCAACTTACACCTTGTTAGAGAGCTGGCATTTTCAGTGATTATTTTATAAAGGGCAGTGAGCTGTATCACATCCCTCACTTGGCCTCCACACAAGAGCAGCTACGTTAGATCAACATCAGTTGCTGTGTGGCAGGTTTCATGTTTGGCCCTGGCTCTGTTTAGCTCCATTTTATAAGATGCTTAGATCTTTGGGTAGAGGACTGTAATCCCACGAGTAAGTTCTTTTGTATCCTACAGAACCTTCCTGTGTTCATCTGCTCTCAAGGAGCACATCTCGGTTTGGGAGAAATGGGAGTTACCATAGAAACCTGGACCCTATTTGATGTCACTGTTGCCTAGCATCAGAATCCTGGACCAGTCCGGACTTGCTCCCCAATTGTTATGTCACTATTCTTGGGTGTGCATAATCACACACCTATTCACATCTATTCTACAATTTTTGCATTCTTCTCATTTCAGTAAATATTATTCCATAAGCACTGTCTCGTACCAATAAGTGGTTGGCAAAGGTTCCAGAGTGTTCCATTATTTATTTAGTCAGTGCCATGCTGCTGGACATTCAGTTTTTTAAAGCTAATATAAATAACATTGACATTCTTTAAAAAAAAAACACTTGTGTAGTGTTTGGGAGGAAAATATCATCTTAATACACATCAAATTGCTTCACCCGACTTCATTTCTCTTTTCCAAATAAAAGGTCAGTTGTGTGGGCTGTCCTCATTCTGAAAGCGCACATTCACATTCCAGAGATGAAGCAGGACTTCCTGGCTGCCTCTAAGGAAATGTGTAATTGTGGAGGTGTATGACTTCAGCAAACAGACCCTGTGTTCTCCCTCTCTAACTCAGACATGAGATCTGAGCACACCCACATAGCATCAGTCCCTCACAGGAGATTAATTGTCACCTGACATGTAGATTACAGCATCCCTAAGATCAAACATTTGGCTAACAAGAATTAGGCACAGCAAGGTGCTCAAGTATGTGCATATGACCAGGTGACACCCAAGTGCGGCTAACCCAGACATCCAGGAAGCCTTTAGGAGCCATATCACACCCAGACAATCACAACGAGGGCGTGGCTTTTCACACAGGTGCACCCCTCAGGCACTGGCTCATGGCCACTTGTTTTCTTCTGTTCTATTCTGCTCTATTCTAAAAAGATCAGCCACAGGATGGCTGGAGCATAGATACTGGAAGGTAGGAGGCTGTTCTTGTTGCAGGAGATGTGTGCTGGCAATGGTGATGGGAGGAAGACTGGAAAACTGTCAGCAGCAGATCTGAGCAATCAAAAAGCCCTGTATATGAAACAGGTGGCATCAGGACTGCTTTCTTGGGCCCAGGAGTCCTATTGCTTTATTATTCAGTGAGCTTTGGCTTGATCCTGCCACCTGACATACCATGGCCCCTGTGGGAAAAGAGATTTCCCAGGTCTCTGTACCTTGTGCTTAGCCTGGTACCCTTCTCACTTTCCAAGGAACAAGGGCATCAGAGATTCCTGAAAACTACAAATCAGTTCTTTACAGTTTGCAAGGGAATAACAGTAGAAACAAGACCTCCCAAAGCAGTCCTATCTGAACTCATGGTGTCTCCTCACTGGCAACATTTGTGCATTTGGGAAATGGGGCCTGACTTTTGCTAATTAAGCCTCATCAAAGTTAGTAAGATCAAATTAGGTCTTATATTATATTAGTTGACATCAAATCAAATTAGACATTTTTGACAATCTGAGTTGATAAGAAGGGCTGCCCCACAGGTAAATTTTCCAGAAAATGAGCCATGGTTTATGGAGCAGCAACTCAAAGCCCAGTGACTCTGCTTGTAGCCAAGATCCTCCTATAAACTCCCCTCCCATGGCTCATGTCACACCTCTTGCTGCTGCCAAGTGGTGATCAACCCCAGGGCCTCCCATCCATGGCACTGTACATGGTCTCAGCACAACCAGACAGGCTGCTGGCATGAAAGCCAGAATGGAGAACTAGCATCCAAACCCAGATGTGATCTCTGAGGAGATCTAGTATGCAAAGCAGAGCAACCAAGGTGTATGGTCCCAATGCAGAGAAATGTTCATAGTGCTGAAATGACCCCCAGGTATCTCCCTACCCCACCTCCTCCTGCTGCAAATGGACATTTAGAAATACTGGGTGAGCAACGGGGCTTTAGCCAAAGGACATGGAGGGCAGCAAATTGCTCCCTGCTCTGACTTCTCCCCATTCTGGGCCTATCCATGGTAACATTAAGACATCTTTGGCCCCAACCTCCTATTTCAGGACCAGAGGGGAGGAAACACTTGAAAAAAAACAATTGTATAAAATCGGCATTTTTTTCCAAGATTCTAAGCCACTTCTAAGAAAGGAAAGATCGACAAGGTAAAAACCTCCTCTTAGCCCAGCCCTGCTCAACAGCTCTGGGGTCCAGGGGTCCAGGGAGAAGGGCTTGTGGGGTGGGGGAGGACAACTGCTCCCAAAGGTCTGGGGCATCTCCGTGTCATTTCCACCACTGGGGGAATCATTTTCTCAGCTTATCCTCTAGTATGCAGATGTTTCCCTGTTCAGAGTGACAATCCATCAACCAGAACACATGGGGTTTCTGGTCACCCTGGAGTTGCAGTGGGGCCAGGGGCACCACCAGGCCTATGTTCCTGAGGAGAGCTGCCCCATGGTGAAGGACCCTGGTCCTGATGCACCAGATCTGGGTCTGGATCAGTGCTCAGGGATCTATAGTCAGGGTGGATCTGGATCAGTGGTCCCACTGCAGTTTCCCTCCCAAGCACTCTGTTCGAGAACATAGGGGTCTTTTCTGTCTCCATATCTTCAATCTCAGTGATTGGACTGGGGCCAGGGCCATGGTGGGTGCTCAGACTGGATTCTTTCACTTAACCATGTATATGTAATATTCATCCATGTCCTTGCATCCATGTCCCTACAGAGAGGGAGACACTCTTACAAATGGAGATTTCCTTTAAATGTAAATTTCCCTAATGTAAGGCATCTTCTGTTTTCAGAGATTCCTCTTTGCTGTTTTTCAAAATTAATCAATCCCAAATAATCCTTATTCCAAAGAGGTATATTTAGGGTGGCTTATTCGGCTCCCCTTCACATGGATGTACACCAACTTGCTAATGATTTAATCTAATGAAAGATGTCCTTATTTCTGTACATTTTTAGCCATTGTGAATAAAATGGCCCCTACAGCCTGCAGGGGGCGCCCAGGATCAAGTCTCTGACCATGGCATTGCAGGTGCTTGCTCTGTCTGAGGTCTTGGCTTAGCTTCAATACTAAATGGAGCTCAGATTCCTAAGGACCTTCTGGGGAGGAACAACCATGACTTGCCCTTCGGAACAAAGTGGGGTCACAAATGGGTATTAAGAGCTTCCTTTCCTCAGGAGCCAATAGGAGACACCACCACGGGAAGAAAAGGTAAGGAAAAGTGAGGAGAGTCTTCCTTTCCTGTGTGTGGTGGAAGTTAAGGGGCTGTCAGTCTTCAGGACACCCAGTAGAGGGGCTTATGTGGAAAACTGTGGGTATTGTTAGTTATTTTTCGTATGGTGTAAGAGGGTGACCAGTATCATTCTTTTACATATGGCTGTGTGTCTGGTGTTCCCAGCATTATTTATGTGGGATTATTTCTGGGCTCTCCATTCTACTCTGTTGATTGTGTCTGATTTTATGCCAATACTACAGTTTTTGTCATTGGAACTTTGTGATAGAGTTTGAAGTCAGGGACTGGGAATGACCACCGCTTTAATCTTTCTGAAGATTGCTTTGGTTATTTGGGGTCCTTTGTGATTCCCCAGTGTTAGGATTGTTTATTCTATTTCTGGGGAAAATGCTATTGGAATTTTGATAGAGATTGCATTGAATCTGTGGATCACTTTCAGTAGTATGGACATTTTTAGCAATATTAATTCTCCTAATCATGAGCAAGGAATAACTTTCCACTTATTTGTCATTTTCAATTTCTTTCATCAGTGTCTTGTAGTTTTCAGTGTATAGGTCTTTCAATCTCTTTAGTTAAGTTTATATCAGGGTTTTTTATCTTTTTTGAGACAATTGTAAATGACATTGTTTTCTCAATTTCTCTGTCTGATGGTTCATTATAAGTGTATACAAACACAATTGATTTTGCATATTGATTTTGTATCCTGCAATTTTACTAGATTTATCAGTCTCAACAGTATTTTGTTGGAATGATGTGGAAAATTGGGAAATTCAAAAACTCCACTGAGTCTACCGCATCCCAGATTATCCACAACATCCAAGAAACAGTGGCTACTAAAATAATCTTATCACAATAACTCTTAGTAACATGAACTCCTACAAGGGTGATTAGCTTCATCAGTCTAGGTGAACTGGATCTGTGTGGTGCTTAGCCTCTGTAAGGAAATTTGATGTCCTCTCTGCTTTTCTAGCATGATATTGACATAATTGTTTTGAAAAGTCATTTACTTTCCAGTAACCTCAAAACTGCAGAAAACTTACAACAGCAGTGCAAATACTCTGTTTATCTCCACTCAGATTCCCCAGCTATGTTTGCTTTACTACAGCTGCCATTTTACAGGAAGTATTAGTGTGTTTTATCCAAAACAGGTGCTCTGTCCCAGGGCACCACCACATAACCCCCAAATGAAGAAATCACCATGAATTCAACATTATAATCCAATCTGCAAGCCCACTTCAACTTTCCCCACTTGCCCCAACTATGTGAAAATGTATTTTTCCTTTCTGATCCAGTTTTCTTTTTCTGGAATTGTTCCTAAGACTTTCCCTCATTTTCATCACCTGATGGATTTGAAGCATACAGATGACTCCAATCTGGGTGGATTTTTCTGTATGGCTTCTTTCACCTAGGATGTTTTAAGTGTTCATCTATGTTATAACATGTATCAGTACTTCAGTCATATTTTTCCTGTGATTAAATATACATAACACAACATTTACCATTTAAAGTATTTTAAGTATACTATTCTGTAGCATTAACTACATGCACATTGTTGTACAAATATCCCCACCATCAATCTCCAGGATTTTTTCTTTTTCCCCAAGTTTAACTCTCCATGAAACACTCACTCTCCATTGCCCTTTCCCCTCTACCGCTGGAAACCACATCCTACTTCCTGTCTCTGAATGAGATTTGTCAGGATACCTCATATAAGTCGAATCCTATAATATTTGTCATTCTGTGCCTGGCTTCTGTCACTCAGCATAGTGACTTTAGGTTCGCCCACATGGCATGTGACAGAATTTCCTTATTTTTTTAAGGCTGAATAATATTACATTGTAAAACCTTTTGTTTATCCATTTATCTGTCAATGGAGACTTGAATTTCTTCCAGACTTGGCTATTGTGAATACTACTACTATGAATATGGCTGTACCAATTTCTGTGCAAGTCCCCGCTTTCAAATATTTCTAGTATTTACCCTGAAGTGGAATTGCTGTATGAGACATTGATCCTATGTTTAAGGTTTGGAGGAACTGCCATACTATTTTCTAGAGCAGCTGCACCATTTTAC
This sequence comes from Pteropus medius, assembly GCF_902729225.1. NCBI lineage: Eukaryota > Metazoa > Chordata > Mammalia > Chiroptera > Pteropodidae > Pteropus > Pteropus medius. Next base: position 8,529,236 of record NW_024346771.1, read on the forward strand.
ATTATTCCTTTATTTGGCAGAAAAATATTGCAGTTTATAGACCTATCACATTTTGTTTATCCATTCATCTATTGATAGGCATTTAAATTGTTTCTACTTTTGGGCTATTGTGAACAGTGCTGCTGTGAATACATGTGTACAAGTTTCTTTTTAAGCACCTGTTTTCAATTCTTTGGGGTATATATCCAGGAGTGGAGTTGTTGAACCATATGGTAATTTTTTTTTTTTTTTTACCAAATGCCAGACTATTGTACACAGACACTATTTGAAATTTGCACAAGCAAAGTTTAAGGATTCCAATTTCTCTACAACATTGCCAGCATTTATTATTTTTAATTTTCTTGATTATAGCCATTCTAATATATGTGAAGGGGTATTCCACTGCGGTTTCAATTTGTGTTCCCATCATGAGTAATGGTATTTAACATCTTTTCATACAATTGTAGACTATTTGTATATCTTCTCTACAGACAGGTCTATTCAAATCCTTCATCCATTTTTAACATTGGATTGTCTGTCTTTTGTTGATGAGTCATAGACGTTCTCTCCATATTTTGGATAACAAACTATTATCAGATATATAATGTCTAAGTATGTTCTTCCATTCTATGTACTGTCTTTACACTTTCTGGATACCTTCTTTCAATGCACAAAAGTTTTTAATTGTGAGGAAATCCAATTTATCTATTTTTTTCTTGCATTTGTTGTGCTTTGGGGTCAGATCTAATAAACCATTGCTAAATCCAAGATCATGAAGGTTTAGCTCTATGTTTTCTTTTGAGAGTTTATAATTTTTCCTCCTATTTCTTTTATATATGTTGAGTTAATTTTTGTATGTGGTGTGAGGTAATAGTCCAATTTCACTCCTCTTCATTTGGATAACCAGTTGCCTAGCACTATTTGTTGGAGATATCTATCTTTCCAGGTTTATTGTGGTCTGATGTTGTCAAAAGTCAATTGACTATCGATGGATGGGTTTAGTCCTGGGCTCCCAATTCAATTCTATTGATCTATACATAAATCTTTATGCCAGTAACACAATGCTTTGTTTATTGTTGCTTTGTAGTAAGATTTGAAATAGAGAGATGTTAGCCTCCAATTTTCATCTTTTTCAAGACTGTTTTGGCAACTCATGGTCCTTTGAAATTCCATAGGAATATTAGGATCAGCTTGTGCATTTCTTCCCAGAGGTCTTTGAGAATTTTCATAGGAATCACATTGAATCTGTAGACAGCATTATGTACGATTGCCATTTCAACAACATTAAATCTTTCAATCCATGAGAATGAGATGTCTTCACATTTAGATTTTCTTTAACTTCTTTCAGCAATATTTTGTAATTTTTAGTGTACGTGTCATGCATCTTTAATTAAATTGATTCCTAAGTATTTATTAATGTTGATGTTATTTAAAACAGAAATTGTTTCCCTAAATTTGTTTTCAGAATATACATTGCAAGTATATACAAATAAAACAGATTTTTGTGTGTTGATATTTCTCCTGTAACTTTCCTGAATTAATTTACTAGCTCTAATAATTTTTTGTTGAATTTTTAGGAAGAGTATATGTGTGTGTGTGTGTGTGTGTGTGTGTATAGTATATATATATGTGTGTGTGTGTGTACATACACACACACACACATATATATAATGATGTGATCTGTGGTCTGGAAATAAACATAATTTTACTTTTTTATTTCACATAAAGATGCCTTTTATTTTCTATCCTCTTTGTTATGGATAGAACTTCCATAACAAATATTGAACAACAGTGGTAAAAGACAGCACCTTGGTCTTATTCCTGATTTCAGGAGTACACTTTATAGTCTTCACCATTGAACATGGTATTTATTTTCTGTGGGTTTTGTATAATGCTGTTATCATATTGAACAAATTTCCTTTCTTTCCTACTTCCTGAGTGTTTATATTAGGCCATAGCACCAGATTTTGTTTAAAGCTTTTTATGCATCCATTGATAGAATCATGTGTTCTTACTTCACACAATTATTGTGGCGCATTATGTTGCTTGGTTTTAGTATGTTTAACAACTATGGTTTGGAATTTCTGGTGTGGAGACACTTCCTTATGGTGCATCCTGCTTTTAATGTGCTGTTGGTTTCATACTGCTATTATATTTTGGAGGATACTTATATCTATATAAGGAATACTAGTCAGTAGTTTTGTTTTCATGATGCCCATGTGTGACTTTTGGATTGGGGTTGGTGTTAGTGTTTAAGTATGCTAGGGCAGCATCAATGCTAAAGAGAAGGTCCTTAGGCCTAACCCCTCTAGTGTCTTGTGGCGAGTTGTGTGGCTCAGTGGAAAGAACTAGGTGTATGCATCTTGAGGTTTGAATTCTGATTTTGGATTGGCCACTAGCCACTGTGTGACCTTGGACAATGAGGGTGCTGGCCAGAGAAGATCTGAGTTCATTAATTCACTCTTTGCAGGACTGGTCACTTCTTCCTGCCTTCAGTGCCCTCATGTAATCTCTAGCTCTAATAGTCAAAATCTCTACTTTCATTAAAATAGACCAGTCACTTCTAGTCAAAAAAAAAAAAAATAGAGTGCTAGAGCTGGGGCTGGGTCTGGATTGTGGGGTTGTGTGTTATGGCTATTGTGGTTTATGGTTGATAGTTATGATTTATGGTTATGATTATGTGTAACAGCTTGTAGTTTATGGTTTATGGTTAGTGTTTATGGATTGTGGTTATGGTTGATGGTATATGGTTTATGGTTATGGCTTATGGCTTTTGGTTTGTAGTTACAGTTCATGGATTGTGATTATGGTCTATGGTATAGTTTAAGGTTTATGGTTATGGATTAAGGAATAATGGTTTTGGTTATAGTTAGGTTTATGGTTTATGATTATGATTTATGGTTATGGTTTAATAATTTATGATTTTGTGGTGTTATGGTTTGTGGGTATATGGTTTAATAGTTTCATAATTTAATGATTTCATGGTTTAATGGCTCTAAGGTTTTATGTTTTAGATTCTAAAGTTGAAAGTTAAAGTTTATATTTTACGTTTAGGAAATTAGAGAATTAGGGTGCAGAGTTTAGGGTGTTGGGGTTTGTATTAGGGGTTAGAGTAAGGGGTACAGTTTTGTGTTTAGGTTTAGGGATTAAACATAAAGTTAGGGTTAGGTTTAGTTAGGGTTAGGTTTAGTATAAGAGATTAAGTTTTGGTTTAGGGTTAGGTTTAAGGTTACGGTTTAGGATTAGGGATATAGGTTTGGTTTAGGGTTAGGGTTTATGTTTAGGGTTAAATTTAGGTTTAAGAATTAGGTGTAGAGGAAAAGTTCAGGTTTAAGTTTAGGGGTTAGAGTTAGGGTTTAGATTAAGGTTAGGTTTTAGGTTAGGGATGACTTTTAGGGGTTAGGCTTAGGCATAGGAGGTAGGTGTTAGGTTTAGGTTTAGTTTTAGAGGTTACATTTAAGAGTGGGTTTAGGTTTGCGTTAGGGCTCAAAAGGAAGGATTTAGGTGTTGGGGTTTAGAGGTCAGGGCTAGAGCTAGAGATGGGCTTGGAACTGGGGTTGGCACGGGCTATGACTAGGTGTGGGGCTGGGGCTAGGAGTTAGGGATTAGGGTTATAGCATATGGTTAGGGCTTAGGGTTAGAGGTTAGGGTTAGAATAGTGGTTATGTTTTAAAGTTTAGGGTTATGGTTATGGTTTTTGTCAATACTCAAAAGAGTGAATACAGACATTCAATCACCTGTATACAGATATTCATACCACCACAATACACAAGAGCCTAAAACAATGCAAAATGTCCATCAACAGATGAAAGAGTAAACAACATATATGTTCATATAATGGAATATTAATCAGCAATAAAATAGAACGAGGTACTGATACATCTACAACATGAATGAGCCTCAGATCCATTAAGGCAAGTGATAAAAGACAGACATAAAATATCACACATATTGTATGCTGCACGTGCACAAAAAAACTCAGAATGGGTAAATGAAGAGATACGATGGATTTGTGCTTGCCAGGAGATATGAGGAGTAGATATGAGGGAGTAAGTGCTTCATGGGTATGAGGCTTCCATTTGAAGGGATAAAAATATTCTGGAACTAGATAGTGGCAATAGTGCACAGCATAGTGCATGTAGTTAATGACCTTAATTGTACGCTTCAAAATATTTGAAAGGTAAATCAGCTGTTGGCACTGGCTCTTCCTCTAAACCTCGTACTGATTTAATCTGGAATTACTTTGAACCTGGTTCTAGGACTAGAGCTGGTAACAGAGTTATGGCTGGAGGTGGATGGAAATTGGTAATGGACCTGGCCCTTCCTCAGGTGGTGGTACTGGCTCAGACTCTGGACATAGCATGGGAGCTATTGCCAGGCTGGTACAGGAGTTGCTAGCTGTGCCTCAGGTGTTCATGCAAGAACTGGTGGTGTAGTTGGGTCTAGTTTCCACAAGAGGCACTAGCTCTAGTCTGGAGTCTGTTCCAGAGCTGATTATCTGATAAGAGTGTCTGAGCCAGTTCTAAAAATGACTCTAGCCCTATCTTGGCTCTTAATCTGCTACAGGAGCTGGCACCAGCGCTGGTGCTGAAGCTTGCTCTGTCTCAGGAAGTGATGGTGCCAGGATTCATTCTGGTGTTGGCACTAGCTCTGGAGCTGCCTGTAGCTCTGGTGGCGATGCCAGAGTTGATATTGAAGTTCGCTCTAGCTCTAGACCTGGCATTCATTGTAACTCTGAAGTTGGTGTGGGAGTTCATACTCATTCATATTCACTGGTGTTTTAGCTGGGGCTAGATTTGGACTATGAATCGATGACAGAGCTGCCTTTATCTCTAGAGTTGCTGTCGAACTGGTGGTGCTGGAGCTAGAGGTAGCTAGGACCATTTGCTAGAGTTGATGGTGGTACTAGTTGTAGCTCCGGAGTTGATGCTGGAGCTAGCTCTCACTCTGGAAATGGCACTGGCTCTACATCTGGGAGTGGTTCTGAGGCCAGGGCTGGGCCCAGCTGTGGAAATCTTGCAGGTGCTTGTGCCAGAGCTGACTCCAGGTCTGTAGCTGTCACAAGATCTACCTCTGGTGCTGATGCAGAAATGGCTCTAACTCTGAAGCTGGTGGAGGAGCTGATGCTAGGGCTGGGGCTGAGCAACTCTGATCTGATGTTAGGACTGGCAGAATCTATGGAGCTGGTTTAGAGCTAGCACTGAAGTTGACACTGGAGCAGCAAGAAGTTAAGTATTCACAAATATAATGGCCAATCCACTTGCTTGTCAAAGACAGAGAACATTTCACTTCCTTGAAGAGAATCTCCAGTGCATAAACCCACCCCAAGGAAGTCCTCCCAGACTGCAATCCACCTGATAAATGTCTACAGACATGGCAGCCTCTGGAGGCTATGCTGTATGTGGCCCCACTCCAATCACCTCTCAATACACTACCACATCCACCCTGAGTCCTCCTCACCCTCTGTCTGCCTCAGCAGGCTCAAGGTCCTCCAGTTGCGCAGTGGGCCCGGCCCACCAGCTCCATGCCTGGCATGTTGAGCTCTATGTAGGCCAATAGCATCTTTAAGCAAGGAAGTTCTGGGGTCTGGAAAAAATCCTCAGGGTACCAGTTCAGCCAGGTGTCCAGGATGGAGAAGATAGGCCTAGGGATAGATAGGCGGGCAGCAGAGACTGAGGCTTGGCATTTCCTTCCACACTCCCATAGCACCCTTGCTGTGGGGCTGGGCTCTTGTGCCTCCTGCTCCTGCCCATCCAGAAGCTAGTCCTCATCCCTGTCCACCTTCAAACTGCCATTCCTGGAAGAGACAAGCTTGGTTACCCAGGAGGGCATGCAAAAGCCTTCTTAATGGAAAGCCTCTGATCAATGGTGTGACCAGTTGGGAGAGGATGGGTCTGGGTCCTCTTAGGGGCTGTCTGTCAAATGCTCTCCCACAGCACCCTAACCCGCATCCACAGTTCTCTTTGACTGCTCTCCTCTTTTCCAGAAGCCCTCAGCCCTCTGCCGTCTTACAAAAATCACATGCTGTGTGGGATGCAGGGTTTTGCCAGCACCTTCAATTCATAGCCTGCATACTCCCCTCATAGTTCTGCTCCAAAGCCTACTCAGTTTTTCAACTAGTCCAGAGGTCTGCCATCTTCTTCAGAGTAAAGGAGGATGCATCCATACCTAGAGGACAGGAGGACATCGCATCGACTGTACTGTGGACACTACCTGCTCGTGAAGTTGAGTGTGTGTCTCACTCCAAACTAGAATGCAAGCTCTGGAGGGCATGGTTGTTGTCTGCTGCTCTGGGCACTGGATTATGGTTCATGCCTAGAAATGTGCCTGAGCTAGTGGGGCCTCTTATGTATTTGTTAAATGAGTGAGCTCCAACCAGCCCTATCACAGACATGTGAATGAGCCGGGGCCCCACTGCTTGCCCCCTGGTATTTCTGCCCTGGCTCCATCCAGGATGGAAACCCCTTGCAGATCTCCAGTCTCCTTTTCCAATGAGCTCAGCTCAAGAACTCCAGGACAGTGAGGGAGGAAGCAAAGGCTTCGTCATGGGGAACAGGCAAAGGATAAGTTAGCGCCAACACAGCCACTCCAGCAGACCTTTCCACAGGGCCAGACGCACAGAAAGCACTTTCCAGCGAGGACCCCACTGAGTCCCTACAATAACCCTCTGAGGTTGGCCCTTCACTCCCTGCAGTGTTCAGAGGAGCCAGTGACATTCTGAAGACTCCCAGCTAGGGGGTGGCCAACCCACCAGAGTGCTATTGAGGTGCAGGGTGTTCGCCTTTGAAAGAGTAGGTCTAGCACCTGTTGGGTCATGGCAGAAGCTCTGTAAGTCCCCAGAAAGTGAGGGACGAAGGGTTGGGTCGCTGCCCAGGAAGGTGGGCACCAGATGTTCCACCAGTTTATTCAGCCTGCATGCCTGGATGACTCACACTATGCAGGTGTCATTCCTGTCCACAGTTGACACATGTTCACCCTGGGGTGGGACAGAGGAGGGCCGTACAGTAAGAGGCAGCTGCACTGTGACCACTAGGTGGATTGAGGCCTAGAGCTCAGACTGAACCCTCAAGCCTTGTAGGAAGACGTGGGACATGAGTGCCCAGAGGGGAACAAAGGTATTGGCACGAAGTCAAATTTTAGGCGGGGAATGGTGAAACATACTAGTATCTTAGGTCATTTTCTTGGCCGAGTACTGACAGCACCTCCCCGTAGTAAGTGTCCTCCCCATGATTTCAGAAAAAAACACCCCATTCTAAGATGAGAACACAGAGGCTTTCCCTGGGGTGGGAGGGATCAGGATATTAGGCCATGTGGGATGTTTGGGGCAGCACTGTTGCAATGGCAACAGAAGGGAATCACATTGAGGTCCAACAGCAGTGAAGGGCTGGTTTGCTGTGGTAACGAACTGGTCTCCCTTCCGGTATGTTGTGCAGCCCAAGGAGGCCCCAGCTCCTGACCTAGAGGAGGCCACAGCGATGTGTTCCTCATGACAGCAAATGGCAGAGCAACAGACATAGTATCATGAGCCCCATGCCCTTTAGGGTGAAAACATCCCTACTGATCCTGATGATGTGTAAGCCTGAAAGAAAGTGTGGAAGGATTTTCAGGCCAACATGGATACTTAGGGACAAGAGTTCCAAAATGACAATCTGTAGAAAAGTGCAAAGAGACTCTTGACTGAACACGAGGGGAAATGGTACAAGTCTCTTTTCTGATATTCCCACAGCAATGTGAATAGCCAGTTTTCCTCCGGCCAAGAAAGGCACTGGGCAGTGGGGGTAGGTTTGGGATAGGAACAGGGACCCAAATTTCTTCATGAGCAGGACTCTAGGAGAGAGCCTGAAGAAGCTGCTGGGCAACTTGTGGGACCAGGGGCCTCCTCTGGCTGTACTGGGGCCCTAGGTGTTGGGACTCCTCAGCACCTGCACTCACCCTGAGCCAGCGCTGGGCTCTACTGGTGGAGTGGGGCACCTGCTCCTCCCACGGGAGATGGATTAGAGAACCCTCGTCAGCCCCTGTCCCACCTCCTGCGTGGAGCTCTGTAAAGACAGTGCCTGGCGGCCAGGCAGAAAGCCTCAGAGCCCTGTCTGGCTGTCTTTGCTGGTTCCCAGACCCATGTGACTCTCTCCACTCCAGACCACACACACCACCACCACCACCACCCCACCGTTGCCTCAGACCTCCACCAGAGGGAATAGACATGACAGCCTGTGGGCCATGGTTTGCACTGGCACAGATAAGAGGCCCCTCAGGAATTCCCTTTCCACCCTTCCCGCTGTCCTGATGTGTGATCGGGACAGGACCACCAGGTATCCACTGCCCAACAACCCGTTCCCCCTCAGGGCAGGGCCTCTCCTCATGTCCCTCTTATTTGTACATTATTCTAGCACGTACTCCCTAGGAATGTCTACAGGCGTATGTGGGATAATATCTATAAATGGGAGTACTGTCACATGTAAGTATGCCTCCAACCTCAGTTTTCTTTCTCTTGTCACCTCCTATGTGTGCTCCTCTTCTGATCCTACCTGTAGTTATATCATGAGTGTCTGTTTAAGTGTGTGTGTTTGTCAAGATTCATGTTCTGGATGCCAAGAAATAAATGGGAATGTTTGTAGCACCTCTACACATAATATCCAAAAATTGGAAACCACCAAAATATCCATCCACTGGTAAATGGACAAATTGTGGTATTTCTATACTATGGTATCTACTCAGCAATACAAAAAAAATGAACTCCTGATATACCCAAAACATAGATGAATCTCGAAACCATTACACTAAGTGAAAGAAGCCAGACACAAAAGGCTACATACATACTATACGACTCCATTTATATGACATTCTGGAAATGGTAAGACTATTGGGACAAAACAAATTAGCAGTTGCCAGCAGCCAGCATTCAGGGAGGGGAAAGCAAAGGGCAACAAGAGTTAGTACAAATGTTCCACACCTACTTTATGAAATTTATTGGGTGACACTGGTTAATAAAATCATATAGGTTTCAAGTGTACAAATCTATAATACATCACCTGTATGTTGCATTGTGTGTTCACTACAGTCTGATCTCCTTCCGTTACCATATATTTGACCCCCTTTACCCTCTTCTGCCTCCCTCCTACCCCACTTTCCCTCTAAACTGCTGTGTCTATAAGTCTGTTTGTCTTGTTCATTCGTTGCTTTCAGTTTTATATCTCACATATAAGTGAAATCATATGGTTCTCAACTTTTTCCATCTGACTTATGAAATGTTCTACATCTTTTTTTTTCCTTCCATCGTTGCAGGGTGTTTTCTTAAATTTCTCCCTAGTTGTATGGCTTGTTCCTCTACATATCAGGCAATTTTTCCTTGCTGCTGCTCCTTGTTTCCGTCACAACTTTGATTTGGTCGCCAGAGGGATGAACAAAGCCTCTATCATCTATGCCATTTTTTTCTCCTACCCTGAAATGTTCTACATCTTGATGGTGGTGGTGGTTACATAATTATATCCAAAACTCATAGATTATGTATGCTTAAAATTTGTAAATTATTTTAATTATATCTCTCAATAAGGTTGATTTTTTTTTTAAGAATGGGGAAGAAAATTGGGGGGAACTCTAATTGGTGATTGGGTGTTGCTAGTGCACCAGTTCACTATTCTGAAAACTGATAATTAAAGGGAAAGGAAAGAATCAAGTAGTTATCTGCCTCTCCTGTAAAGACTATATTTCATGGTACAATCTCTACCTGGTCCTTTCAAGTTCTACTAAACATACAACTCACAAGCCAACCATGCACCACATGGAGAATGAGAGTCTCTGGGACGCCTCAGGGCAGGAACACAGCTGGCCAGCACTCAATGCCAGGCACTCCTCCTCTGTGGATGTGTCCTCAACACAGTCCACACAGCAGCCCTTGGGCCATCCCAGCTCAGAGACAGCTCAGTGCCAGGGAAGACGACCTCCAAAAGGCGGATGCAGGAGCTGTGCTAGCATAGAAGTCTTGTGTCCCAGAGGAACTAATTAATATCTCTGTAATAAGTCCACAGACAAGAGTTTCCAGGGTCCCCACCTGAGTCCCTGCACTTAAGGAAGCTGTGACTGATTGCATTTTCCAAAAAGGGACATAAACAGTATTCTTGTCCCACACATTATTTTAGAAACTTGCCATCAAAAGGTGAAGTCTAATACTCCTCCCCTTGAATCGAAGCAGATTGTGACTCATTAGTAACCAACAGAACACGGCAGAAGTGCTGCTGCGGGATCTCCAGGCCAGGAGAGAAAACATGGTGAAATGTCCACCGGTTCCCTGAACACTCACACTGGAGCAGGAGCTTCCAGATCAATCCACTGGCACCTGAGCTGGGATATAAGCTCCAATTGCCCTTGCCCTTTCCTTTTTCCTCAGATATGGAATGCAAATAATTCAGGTCTCACTTCTGAGGTGACTTTGGAGACAGGGCCCGCATGCTGAGGATAGTGAAGCTGACAAATAGAAGAACTCCAGGTTCCTGATAACTGTTTAGTTAGAACCAGCCTAGACTGCTAACATCTGGACTTTATCTGAGAGAATGAGCCCTGGTGTGTTTGAGCCACCTTCATTTGCAGTTTCTGTTCTATGCAAGTAATCTAATCCTTTCCGGTATAGATAGCACTCTGCATCAGAGGAAAAAAGAAGCTCTCTATAGATATTGTATGAAGACTTCACTAGACAGGGTCCATAGCCTACTACACTACAATGGGAGACTCCAAAGACAATCCCCAAATAGAGCCCAGGAACCTTAGCATACATACGCATACCAAATGTCCTCTCTCATGGGACAAAAAGATTATGACCAGAGCTCTTGTACAAGGTATATCAAAGTGGCTGACCCCTTCTTGGAAGAGAGACTGCACATCTGAACTGAGAGAAAGTGAAATTATGTCAGTGTCCACATAGGAAACAGACAGCATGTTCAATCCGATAATATGTAACAAATTGAATCAAAGAATTATCCACAGAGGTGTGGGCAAAGTGTAAGGGATCCACATGGGGTAGTGCAAAACCTCAGGCCATATCAGCCATCCTTAGATCTGAAGGGGCAAGAAAGAGCAATTCCTGTGACTTAGAGAAAAGGGTTTCTGTGGGAAGTGCTACATGCAGAGCTGTGACTTTGAGGACTGCAGCCAAGCCAGGGCGACACAGCAGCAAGGGTGCAGAGGGACAGGCACCCTCCTCACCTTCCCTCTCTCTGACCTACCCACACTCCCAACTGACTAAGCATGACCCCAAGTCAGAGGGCAGGCCAGAGTACCCATCAAAGGAGGACAACGGGGAGAGAGGAAAGAGGAGATGCAAAGGGCACACAGCAACATGTACAGCTTCCCAGTTAAAACTCCTTTGTTACTTATCCTGTGTTTTCCTCTGCACACGTGTCCAGGAAACTCTTTGTATTCCAAGTAATAGAAGAAGAAAAGTATCTATATTCCCCTACAACCCACAATCAGTAACTGAAGTCTCACTTTCAAGCAAATGTTATTTCCATGTGGTTGAGGCATTACAATTGACAAGGAAAAAGACAAGTAAAACCTTCAATCAGGATCAATCCTGGAATTTCCATCGCATTATGATCCAAAGAGTTTAATATAATCTAGTTCAGAGAGGAAAAGCATCCTCTATTTGGGTAGGCTTAGAACATCCATCCCTGACTCCGCGTGAACCTGCCCCTCTTTCCACACCTCCATGGTTGTATTAGGCCTGTGATAGACACCTGGCCCAAGGCCAGCCATTCTGCCAGCTAGCCAGTCACCAACCACATTTTCACTTATTCTTTACATTTCAAGAGTAAAATTATTTGCTTTAGCACATAGTTTTTCAACCTTGGCTGGAAGACCGGATAATTCTTTGTCAGGAAGAGACTGCTCTGTGCATTGTAGGACATTTAGCAGCATCCCTGGCTTCCACCCACTAGATGCCAGTAGCACTCCCTTCCCCAAGTTGTGATGATCCATATTTCCAGACATTGAATAATGTCCCATGGAGGACAAAACTGACCCCAGCTGAAAATCACTGCTTTTGTTACTCACAGATTTGAGCCCTGAAGGCTTCTGAAGTCTCCTCTATATGAAGATATGCTTCTCTCCTGAGTTGCCAGTGGAGCCTTTTGTGAATTCCAACCTGCAGTGGCTAAGCTCCAGGCACAGTGACTAGTGTTCAGGGACATGCAGGAAGAAGTGAGCAAGGACACAGAGAGAAGTACTACTGTCAAAAGCCACAGATGCCAGCCTAAGGAGTACACATTCAATCCATTAGGACACAGGTAGCCAATGAGTGTTTTTACAAGTGATCAGAATCAGACTTCACAACAATATTGTGATAGCCGAGTACTGGGCAGACTAGAGAAATGAGTTTGGAAGACAGATTAATAGGCTCTTGGAACAGGCTTGCAAAATATGATGGCATTCTGATGTAGGAAAGTGGTGGAGTAGGCAAAGTAGGAAAAAGGTATAAGAGGAATCTAGGAGGTAGACTACTTAGGAACAGATGGACAGTGGAGAGGCAAGGAAGAAGAGTCAGGTGTTCAGCCTCAATTGCTGAGAGGGGTGGGAGGTATGGGAAATGTTTGGGGCTAGTCATGCTGAGTTGGGTATGAACCACAGACTGGCTGGAGGACAGCAGTCACCCTGTGTCCCAAACTTCAGTTTCTTCCTCTTTAAACGCAAATAATGGCCAACACAACCACTTGGGCAAATTGAGTCATACCGCATGTAACGCCCAAAACAGCATCTGGCATTTGGTTCTTCTCCCCATAGTGTCACTGAGAGGGGCAGAGAAATCACAAGCAGCAATTTGGGAAGGTAAATGGCAAGGGCAGTTTTTTTTATTAAGATATAATTTGCATACTATAAAATTCATCCTTTTAAAGTGTATGGTTCACTATTTTTTAGTATATTCACAAGGATATACAACCATCACCACTAATTCCAAAACAGCTTCATTACACTGAAAATAAACTCCATACCCATTAGCAGTCACTCCCATTCTCCCTTCCCCATCCTATGGCAACCACTGATCTATTTTCCGTCACTACAGATTTCTCTATTCTGGGCATTGCATATAAAAGAAATCATAGTATGTGGTCTTTTGTGACTGGCTTCTTTCACTTAGTACATTTTCAAGATTTGTCCATGCTGTCACATGCATCTGCACAGCAGGTCCTCGAATAATTGTTTCATTATAACGTTGATGAGATACCACAGAAAGTTAACTCGTTTATATCAATTAGCCTGAGAAAAATTGGTTTTATTATGTCGTTTCACCAGTTGACAGAACCTACAATTATCAACGATGTTAAGTGAGAACATACTGTTCATTACTTTTTACTGCCAAATAATAGTCCATTGTATAGATAAAATACATTTTGTCATTCATTCACTAGTTGACGAACATTTCGATTATTTCCACTCTTTGGCTATTATGAACAAAGCTGCTATGAACATTTGTGTACAAGTCTTCATGTAGAAATGTTTTCAACTCTCAAATATGTATCTAGGAGGGAACTGCTAAGTCATATGGTAACTCTATGTTCAACTTTTCTGAGGAAGTGCCAGACTATTTCCCACAGCAATACAAGATCAGTTTTAAACACTTGACGCTGAGGTGTCAAAGTAGTGATCAGAATTCAAGACTAAAGAACATGCTGATCAGCTTACGAGTGGATGACGGCAGAGAGAAGACAGGCTAGGGAAGACGGAAACCCCTGGAAAAAGCTCCTCCTTCATTTGTCTGGTCCTCAACCTCCTATGTCACAGGACAGCTCTGAAAGTCAGATGATGTCAATGTAAAAATACTTTGACAAAGCAGAAAGTGACATAAAAATTTTTTTTCTAATTTCATAGGAATATCTAATTATAGCATGTTTGTTTCAATGCCAACTTTGTACAAAAGGTGCAATGTAAAATGTGCTGCAAAGGACAGAGAAGCTTGACTGCAGAAGCTGAGCACCTCCACGGAGCTTGCTGAGAACTGGACAGCAACAGATCTGGATCTTTGTAGAGGAACTCAGGATGGAGAACAGTCACATAGCAGTTAACTAAATGATAATACTTCTGATCAAAAGTTAATAGTAGAATTCACAATTACCTCAAAATAAAGTTTTTAAAAAGTCACTATATTTAGGATAAACAATGCAAAAATATATATATGCATCTTTAAGATTTTTTTGTAATTTCCCAATTTTCTACAATGTTTACATATTTAAAATCTCAAAAGTAACACAAATCGAGAAAAATATATAAAACATATCATAAAGCAACAGTATGCACATTTACATATTCCTCAAAGTCTCAATAACACCTATCATATAACCTTTGACTGAATACCAGGCAGTATCAGCTATTCCCTCCTTCCAATGTGCATAAACACATGAGGATTAAAGTCAAAGTTCTTCTGAAGTCTGCTGAAAAAATACTTGTGCCAACGCTATTTCCTTCTCTTTTTTCCTCAGTGGGGATCTTTTGGAAATACAGGGGCATTTGTATTTCCAGACTGTTTTCAGTTTAAGGAAAGGTTAGAGTTGCCTGATGACACAAGAAAGTCCACAGCCCAATAATCCAGGTGCCCATTTGGCCAGTTTTGTTAAACAAGATGAAGTCATGTCCTTGTCCACTGAGAGCTAGGATTGTAGGTAAAGCATGAGAAGGCTCATTAAGTCACAAAACCTGGGCAGGACTTGTTTTTTCCCTACTTATGCCCATCTCCCAGGACTGATCCCAGGAAAACTGATGGTCAAGCTCTACTAGGCACATTTGAAAAGAACCTGAATCTATCCCTCTGATCCTGGGGTCCTCTTGGGGATTTGAAAGTTAACTTCAGGGTGCAAAGAAATGAAGGCTTAAAGTGTACTGATGTTAGTCTTTCTTAACACTGATTATGAATGGGTCCTTGTCTTTGTTGTCAGTTCTGGGTCTAATTAGTTTATTAAAATAGAAAGGCCTAATCCACTGACTCTGCACCCAAAATAACCCCTTAATTATTAAAACAATCTTTCACTCTTCCCCCAGGAAAGCAAAACCAAACACCTAGCCTTTTGTATTTCCCAACTGTGAAAAACACTCTGACTTCAATTGTCAGGGTGAGCAAAAAGTTAATCAGTGGCAGGTTTGACAACAGGGACATGACAGAGGAATCCCCAAGGGTCTTTTCTGACTTCTGAACTGGTCCCACCAGCAGGTATAGCTGGTATTATCCAGAGAGTGAGGCCAGCATTCTGTCACTGAGACACACAGCTGAAATGGATGAATGCAGAATTCTAGCCAGAGCAGATGGCTGTGGGTAAATGTTAATTAATATTAAATGACACCAGATGATCATGAGTAACTAATGTAAGGGACAGAATAAATAAGAAAACAAATGAAGGAAGTAACTAACAAGCCCAGCTTTCTTGACTGGGGATTCTATATAGTTTCACAGATTTTCCTTTAGCCAAAAACCCTATAATCTTTATAGTAAGTAAAGGAAGTAAAGGTGATAGGAGAAAGCACTTTACATATAACACATTTTTATCAGTCTCAGCTCCTACTTGGAAATGAAAGAATGACACAGGCCTCTACTTCTCTCCCATCTTCTCAAGGTCTTCAATCCCCTCCATAGGCTCCCTAGGATACTGTTAATGAATGACCTCTGCACTTCTCTCCCATACCTCTCCTTCCTCTCATAGATATTTGAATCTATGACTTCGGAGGAAGTCATAGATTCAAATATCTACTTTATCCACTCTATGTAAAGGACTCCCTCATCTCCAGTTTTAGCGTCCTAAATTCTAATCCAAATAGTACAGCCACCTGTGCAATATCTCACCGTCACAGTAAACTCAACACTAGCAAAACTTAACTTCTCATCTTCCCCAAAATAATAGCTCCAACTTTCCCACGTTTCTTCGTTCAGAAGTTCAGGCACCTTTGATTCCTCTCAACTCCTCTTCCTTTGTCTTAGTCTGTTCCAGCTGCTATAACAAAAATACGCAGACTGGTTGTCTTAAACCTCAGAAATATTTCTCAGTTCCGGAGGCTAGAAAGTCCAAGATGAAGGAACTGGCAGATTTGGTGTCTGGTGAGGGCTAATTCCTGCTCATAGACAGCCCTCTTCTGGCTGTGTCCTCACATGGCAGAGGGCTAAGAAAGCTCTCTCTGCCCCTTTCATGAGGGCATTAATCTTATTCATAAGGACTCCACCCTCATGTCCTAATCACCTCCCACAGACCCCACCTCCTAATACCATCCAAATGGGAATTAGGCTTCAATATATGAAGTTTGGGGGGACATAAACATTCAACCGATAGCATCCCTCTACCCTCAACTCCAATCAGCACGTTTACTCAATTTTTTCTTTGCAGTGTATTTCATGTGCACCCAGTCATGCCCATCACCAGCTACCCAAGCCGACTCTTAGAACAACCTCAAAGACAGCAAGAGCTTCCTCACAGGTCTCCCTACCTTTGGTCTCTCCCCTTGGAAACATGACAAAGCCAGGATTCAAAACTATGGCTGTCTGACTCCACAGCTGCATCCTCCTCTCTCCAATAAAACTCTAGTCTTCCAATGCCTATCATTCAGTCCAAACTCTAATCTCTGACTTCAGGCTTTTCTAAATCTAACAATCTGACCTTGCTAGAACATCTCCTCCATTGGAATGGGTGACATGGTTTCAGTTATTCTGCCCACCCAAATGACCTAGTTCCATGTTTATCTCTTAGTTCCATCTTATTCAGATCCTATCTCTTCCATGAACGAGTTCAAATTATTCCTCCTAAATTCCTATAGCAATTGTTCACAAGTTATTTAGCAAGTAAGTATGGTTATTATGGCATCTTGTCTATTAGCAATTTGAATTTTAACTCAAGTAGAGAACTCTCATAGATTGCTGATAAGAAAATAGACTGGCAGTTTCTTACAAAGGCTAAACATAAAATTACCATTTTTACCAAGCTCCTAGGTATCTATCCAGAAGAAAGAGAAATATCCATTCACACACGGACTCGCACAAGAATGTTCATAGCAGCATTATTCCTAAGAGCCAAAACATAGAAACTTAAATTTTCATCATCTGATGAATGGGTAAAATGTGGAACATCCATACAATGAAACACTATTCGAGAATCCAAAGAAACAACCTACTAATATGGGTGAACCTGAAAAATGTGACAGGGTGCTAAGTGAAAAGACAGAAGAGACCATATACTTACTGTATGACTTCATTTATATGAAATATCCAGAAAAGGTTAATTTACAGAGATGGAAAATAGATTAGTGGTTGCCTGGGACTGGGAATTGAAAGAAGGATCTTTGGGGGAGATAAAAATGTTCTAAAACTGATTCATTGAGATTGTTGCACCACTTGACAAATTAAATCACTGAATTTTATACTTGATATGAGTCAATTTTATACATAAAATGCACTCCAATAATGCTGTTTAAAATTTTAAATTATAGTAGGTGCTCAAATATTAGTAATTTTTTACCTGTTTTTATCTTTCTCACCACTCTCTCCCCTGCAATTAGACCCTAAACTTCTTGAAGGCACACAGACCAAGTCTCTACTTGCTATACATACACTGTGTTCCTAACTATCTGTGGATTTGAATTTTGCCTTGTCAGGCTATGAAGTGATGCCATCAAGAGCATCAAGGAAGAAATGGTGTACACAGAAGTTTGAATCGCAGCTCCTTTATAGCTAGCTAAGAGCTCAGGGAAAGTTAATTGTCCTAAGCCTATTCTCAAGGTCTAAAAAGAAAAAAAAAAAATCGTGGTAGCTACCTTATAGAATTGTTATGAGGATGAAATGAGATGGTCTGGATAAAATGTTTACTAGTCAAGTACTTGGAACATGTGAGAGTTCACTGAATGCTGGCTTAAAACATGCATATACAAACCCAATCACAAATGCACACACACCAGAGAAATCTGTTTCAAACGAAAAACAACCTTCAATAACAGAGAGGACAATTAAGGGTTGATCTACTTTCTTCTTGTCATCCACCAGGCAAGAGTGGCCCTACACCAACTGCGATTGAAAAATTAATTTTTTAATTATAATTTTTTTTTTAAAGGAGTGGCCCTGGGACATCTTTTCTCCCTCCCAAGCCCACTTAAGTTTATGACCAGAAATACTACTACCAATCATTTAACACAAGGAACTAAACACTGCCCGCAACTTTCGACATTTAGTTCATCTGACTCTCCACCTCTCCCCAAGGTGAGATTTCACTTCCTGGACCCCTTGGTGTTCAGCAGGGTCACATGTCCAGTCCTAACCAATAAACCATGAAAGTGACATACCACTTGAAAACCAGAGCACATTTGCATAAGACCCTCCACAGTTCTTTCCCTCTCCAATAGCAATTAACAATGGCCAAGTTGGTGGCTGCTCTGGCAGTTAGATGAGGATAATGTGGAGTAGAACTCTCAATAGACAGTATAAGTGAGGAATTAACCCTGTTCTCTGCATATGAGTTTTGGGGGTTGTTACCACAGCATAACCTAGCCTCACCTGACAAAGTCATAAGGCTCTTGGGCTGTGAAATTATATATTTTCTCTCACCAAAAAAACCTTCTAAAGACTCTTTATTCCCCTGACTTCTGTGACATGCCACTCTCCCTGTTTTCTGCTGACCTCTCTAACCACTTTTCTATTTCTTCATCGATTTTACTTCCTCTACCTAACTCACTAAACCCTGCTGTTAACCAGGGTTCTGTCCTCAGCTCATTATTCTTCTGTTCTACATGCTCTCCAAGGAGACCTTACACATTCCCCTGATTTATCTACCACATATATGCTAAAGCTACCCAAAGCTATCTCCAGGCTGGCTTGGAGTTTTCCTCGTACCCAAAGTCTTGATGGACCTAGCTGCTCCACAGCATCGTAAATCGAACACATCCAAAAGCAAATGCATCATCTGCCAAGCCCCCTCCAGACATGCATTTCATCCTACAAACCCTATCTTATTTAACAGCATCTAAAACCACTCAACCAGATCAGAAACCTAACAGTTAAACTAGGCTCCTCCCTCTCCCTTACCCGTCCTCATTCAACCAACCAATCCAGTCAATGTCACCTCCCTTAAATGTTTATAGTTTGGGGGAAAGAGAGACTGACTATTCTAATTTGTTTAATGCTTATTATAATGAACACTGAGAAAAATTATTTCAGGCTCAGAAAAAGTCTTATTTTGATGTCAGCCATGACGATGATGCCCTACCTGAAGAGGACAAATAGTTTAAGCCAGACCAAAAAACAAAAGAGCTACAATTTGTGAATGGACAATTATAAAATTATGCCAGCAGCAACCTGGATATTTATTTCATCTCTTTAGCCACTTAAGAAAGATCTCAGAAAAAGCATTACTCTTATCGTTGTTCAAGAGGATAAATCTTATGTTTTTATGGGGTTTTCCTTATAAATAAAGTCTATGAAGAAAGCACCAATTCACATCTCCTTTCTCCAAACTGCTTAATTTTCTAAAACTGGATAAAGCAATTTTGGTATACTAAGACCAGAGCCAATGCTTCTCAATTTCAGTTAAAATACTTATAATTTCCCAATCAAGGTAGATCACACAAATGATACCTGCAAGTTACAGAAAAGAACTCTTGGGTGCTGGCTGCCTTTTGATTATTTGAACTATTACACAGCAGTATGTGTTTATTACCTCTGGTCTTCTTCAACCTCAAACAACATTTGGAATTTGTTCTCCATATAGAAGAGTACTCACAGCAGCACACTTAATTACAAAAATAAAAATAAAAAATAAAAAAGTTTTTATTGCTTTACAATAAGCCAGCAACAAACACAAATGAATAATTATAAACATGACTTTTAAATTCTCAAATAGTTTTATAAGACCAGAATGTGTTCCTAAACTTAAAATGCATTTGTTAAAACTGAAATCCACTTCTGCCAAAATTTTAATATTCTCAAGCAAAATCAATAGAGGCAAAGAAAGATATTATTAAACTTACTGCATATTCTCATCATGTAATTAAACACCTTTTATGTTCAATCCAGGCAGTGCTATGACCACACATCATTAAAGACCATCCGAGTCACTTTAAAGATCTTAACACTTCTTTTCTTTCTACAACCTCTTCTGTAGAAAGAGGTGCCAAGAAAAATTTTCTAAAATCCAACAGTGCAAAGCAATTTATGCCTCATTTCTACTTCTTTCATCATGATAGAAAATTTGTTCAGTCCATAACTCAGCCTGATAAAAACTCTGATGACAATGCCAAATATTCCACTGTACAAACAGAAAGCCCAAACTGGTTTCAGGTATGAAAGAGTGATACGTCTAAATACTGCAGATTGTTCTGGAAACAACAGCACTTTCAGTGAGATTCAAAAAATTGTGGGTTGTCACCATTTTAACAATTTCAATTCAACAGCAAAAATGACATGGCAAGTAATCCTAGTACTGCTTGAAAATGGGGAAGGGGAGAAGGGTGCCGATAAGATTTACGTTACTTTCCAAAGCTGTAAATTTAAAACCTAGATGTTGGGAGAACCATCAATAACCTTAAATTGCTTACTCTAAAAAACATGACCAAATCAGCTGATTTTTTTTCTTAATCCAAGGTTTTCTCTTTCTATACAAAGCACAGCATTTTTGTCTCAGAACATATCAGTCAGGGTATTGCTACTTAACTTGACTGGGTGGCTTTATACCCCCAGACCAGTCTAGCTGGCTACTAGGAAAAGGTTTCATATCTTAGAAATACAACATATAATGTGTTAACTCGAGATGTGTGAAAACAATTTTTAACTGCTTGCAATAGCAAAATGTTAAGGCAACATCAGGAAACAGGTATTTTCAAACACTAAGCCTTACCCGCACACATACACCTGGTAAGTAGAGCCAAATAATAAGATGTTAGTCAATCCCTTAATACAAAAAAATTCCCCAAGATAATGTGTTGAACTTAACTTTGCAGTTTAATTCTATATTTTGATGGCAGTAAGAGAGAACCCTGGAGCTAAAACTCCCTTGCAAAAAATTTCAAAATCTGATTTATTCACCAGGCTTAAAAGAAGAAACAAAAATATAAAATAAATGTCCTTTGCTTGGCAACCATCATTTTTAATTATTTCCATACTGTATCCAGTATATACCTGTGGATGAATGGCTAATTTGGATATAGAAAATATCAAGGATCACTTCTGGGAAAATCACAAACAAGACAATAAACTTTTCAATTAGTACATCAACAGCATCAGGGTAAGCGAGAAATAAACTTTACCAAGAGATTGACATTTACACTTTTTGACAGAACTGAAATACACTAAATTACACAGCAAATTCACTGAAACAACAACAAAAAAAAAACCTGTCCTTGTAAAGACTATTCTTTTACCCCCCAAAAAAGTGTTTCAACACACCACACAACTGGCTAAAAAATAAAGCGTGGTGCTTAGCAACAGGGCATCATAACTACAGTGAGTGGCACTGTGCTCACCCTCACTGGCAACCGCTGAGGTCGGCAAGGCCAGGCACAGGGAGAGCCTCCTATTTCTCCACACAAGCTGCTGCCGTCTCCTTATTGAAGCCCCGGATGGAAAGATCATAGACCACCTCCTCTACTTTCTTCACATCGTACTTCAAGCCATCATAGCGCTTCCTCAGAGAGTCGTTTTTCAGGTTGAGAAGGCGGAAACCAGAATCCAGCTCATTGATGAAGGTGGAGATGTGAAGGGGCCTGGAATAGTCTCCAGCAGTCACACTGTTGACGGACAGCCTCGACTACACAAGGAAAGAGAAACTGGGACGCATTACAATATGGCTCCTCCTTAACATGTCTTCCAAATCATAACTACAAGACCCTCGAGGCCACAAAACTTTTCCATATTGTCCTTGATAATTACATTTTTAACAACTCCTTAATATTACTAACTTAATAACTTAAGAAATCATTCCCCTTTTGTTGGAGTTTCTATGGTGTGCAATTTTTCATAAATGTGAGTAAGCCTATAATGAACACTCTCAACAGCTTTTCTCATCCTTAGAATTACTTTTATAAGATAATTTCTCAGAAAAGAGACTGAGATAAAAGCAATAATAACTCATATAGTTATATAGTTAAGTTGTTCTCCAAAACAATTATATGAACCAACATAGTTACCAAGGAATATATTTGTTTTGCCACTACTGTGAAACGAAGGGGTATTATCATCTTTTAAAAATTTACACATTAGTAAATACACACAACTGCCTCATCGTTAGCACTGGCATTTCTCTGATGACTGGCAAAACATAACACGTACAGTACACAGTTGATGACTATCTGGTGACCAAAAGATGGCTTAAAAGAATCACACTTTCTGAATTATTGTACCAATTTGACAGTGAAGTGGAAAGATTAAAAAAGCAAATGTCTACAAAATATTCAAAGAAAATTTAATATCTATCCTTCTCCGACTCTTTCAAAAATTAAAGAGGAAGGAATGAATGCTTCTGATCTCATTTTATGAGGCCAACATTATCCTGATACCAAAACCAGAAAAGGACAACACAAAAAAAGATTACAGGCCAATATCTCTGATGAACATAGATGCAAAAATCCTCAACAAAATACTAACAAATCAAATACAACAATATATTAAAAGAATCATAAACCACAATCAAGTGGGATTCATTCCAAGGATGCACAGATGGTTCAACATTTGCAAATCAATCAATGTGATACACATTAACAAAATAAAAGATAAAAATTATCTGATCATCTCAATAGACACAGAAAAACCATTTGACAAGATACAACATCCAATTATGATAACTCTCTCTCAATAAAATGGATATAGAAGGAAAGTACCTTAACATAATAAAGGCCAACTAATTACATCAAACCCACAGCTAATATCATATTCAATGGGAAAAAACTGGAAGCTTTTCCTCTAAGATCAGGAACAAGACATAGATGCCCACTCTTGCCACTTTTATTTAATACAGTACTAGAAATCCTAGCCAGAGAAATTAGGCAAGAAATAAAAAGCATCCAAATTTGAAAGGAAGAAATAAAACTGTCACTATTTGCAAATGATATGATTTTATATATGAAAAATCTTAAAGACTCCACCAAAAAACTATTACAAATAGTAAATGAAAACAGTAAAGTTGCAGGATACAAAATCAATATGCAGAAATCTATTGCATTTCTATATACTGGCAATAAAATATCAGAAAGAGACATGAAGAAAACTATCCTATTTACAACAAACTGCAACAAAAATAAAATACCTAGGAATAAACTTAAAGGAAGTGGAACACCTGTACACTGAAAAGTACAACATATTATCAAAAGAAATTAAAGACACAAGGAAATGAAAAGATATCATGAACTGGAAGAATTAACATTGTTAAAATGTCCATATTACCTAATGCAATCTACAGATTCAATGCAATCCCTATCAAAATCTCAATGGCACTTTTCACAGAAATAAACAAAATAAATCCTCAAATTTGCATAGAACTGCAAAAGACCCCCAACAGAAATTCTGAGAAAAAGAACTAAGCTAAAGGCATCACACTACCAGATTTCAAACTATACTACAAAGCTACATTAATCAAAACAGTATGGTACTGGCAGAAAAAAAGACCAATGGAATAGAACTGAGAGCTCAGAAATAAATGTATACATACATGGACAACTAATTTACAACAAAGGAGCCAATAATACACAATAGAGAAATAAAAGTTTCTTCAATAAATGCTGTTGGAAAAACCTGACAGTCCTATGCAAAAGAATGAAACTAGACCACTATCTTATACCATACACAAAAATTAACTCAAAATGGATTAAAGACTTGAATATAAGACCTAAAACAACAAAATACATAAATAACATAAGCTTCTGGTCATCAGTCTTAGGAGTGTTTTTTTTAACATGACTCTAAAGGCAAGGAAAACAAAAACAAAAGTAAATAGGACTACATCAAACTAAAAAGCTTTTGCAAAGAAAACCATCAACAAAACAGCAACCAACCAAATGGGAGAAGATATTTGCAAATGATAGTTCTGATAAGAGATTAATATCTAAAATATATAAAACACTCATACAACTCAACAACCAAAAAAGCAAACAACCTGATTAAAAAATGTGCACAGGATATGACTAGCCATTTTTCCAAGGAAGACATAAAGATGGCCAACAGACACATGAAAAGATGCTCAACATCACCAATCATCAGGGAAATGCAAATCAAAACCACAATGTCACTTCATTCCTGTTAGAATGGCTATTATCAAAAAGACAAGAGATAACAAATGTTGGTGAGGATGTGGAGAAAAGGGAACCTATGTACACTATTGGTGGGAATGTAAACTGGTGCAGTTACCATGAAAAACAGTACAGAGACTCCTCAAAAAACTTAGAACCACCATATGATCCACCTATTCTACTTCTGAGTATTAGCCAGAAATATAAAAACATTAATTTGAAAAGATATAAGCATCCCTATGTTCACTGAAGAATTATTTGCAATAGCCAGGATATGGAAAAAACTTACGTATCCATCTTAAATGATAAATGAATGAAGATTTGGTATATAAACAATGGAATACTACTCAGCCATAAAAAAAAGAATGCAATCTTGCCATTTATGACAACATGGATGGACCCTGAGCATACAATGGTAAGTGAAGTCAGTCAGATAAACACCATATGCTCTCACTTACGTGTGAAAGCTAAGAAAACAAAACAAACAAAACAAAAGCAAACTCACAGATACAGACAACAGACTGGTGGCTGCCAGAAGAAGCAGGGAGAGCAAAATGAGTGAAGGGGGTCAAATACATGGAAACTAGACTCAGAAATAAGCATGCAATAATGTACATAGATACAAATTATGCTATACACTTGAAATTTATGTTATTAACCAACATTACCTCGATTTTAAAAAGTTCAAAAAAAAAGCAAATGGCAAATTACTAAGCTTCTTACCAGTTCACTAGCAAGAATTAGAACTCCTGAGAGATAATCTTCTACATCCAGATGAAATCCTTTCTCCCGATCTGGCTCAACTAAAAAATGTATCAAAGTAAAGATAAGGTCATGATGTGAATACAATTAAAGCCCAAGAATATTTTTTAATTGTGCACGCATACACACACGTGCACATGCACACGCACACACACACAATTTTTCTCTCCAAGTAAATGAAAAAAGGATGAATCTTTTAAACTATCTTTTTAATGTATTCACACCCTTGGTAACTAGACCTCACTTGTGTATTTTCCAAGCTCTTACGCAAAACTCAATTTTCCCCTCCATTCTTCTACCAAAAAGTAATGCCACCAAGAATGGTATCTAGTTATACCAGGAAAAATGTTTTTAGAGGATGCAGGGAGAAGCTATGATATCTGCAACTGACTTTCACATGATTTGCAAGGACACACAGACGTGCACACGTGCACAAATACTCAGGAAGTGAGGAGACTAAATAGATGTGGCAAAATATTAAGTCGAAGTGGGGTGTAAAGAGATGTTCACTGTACTATTCTTTAAACTTCTCTGTAGCCTTAAAAATTTTTTAACTAAATTTTACAAACACTCAAGTACAAAGAGCAAGACACTACATATTCTAGTTTTTCTGTTTTCCAAGTAACCAATCTCCCATTTAGCTGTCATTTGTTACAGTAAACAGAAAATATAAGCAACAGCCCCTCCCACCAAAATTAATCTACCATGCCTGACTCTGCAGATTAACACTAATGAAGAAACTCACTGCCAAGAATTTCTGTAACTGCTTCTCGAGTCACTAGTGTTTCTGATTCCAAGTACACAACAAATGCTGCCAAGAAGACCAAGCGCTGCAACACAAACCTCCAGTGCTCGTGAAATCTGCATAATACAAGCACATTTAGGTTGAGGGGTTAGAGGCCTTAAGAAAGACAGGTTTGATACAGTCAAGTGCAAACATTTTAGAAATTGGAATCCTTTTTCAAATAAAATTTTATGTGAAACTGCAATATATAAAACATGTAAGAGCACTATGACATTTAAATATATTAGCTGGGTTTAGCATAAATTTTGCAAGTTCGAATTAATGACAATTACTTATAAGTTTAATAAGAAGCATATCCAATTTTACAAATACAAAAATTTACAACTGAAAATTATGAATAACAATAGCAACTATAATTTAGAAGTTTCGCAAATAAGAACAAGGATACTGCTCTGAGAAAAATAAATATTGGCAACTGAACTTTGATGAGAACCGCAACTATACATCACCCGTATCAATACCTAACTCATTCCTACATTTTGAGTGTAAGGTATCAAGAAAATCCTGATTTACACATATAAGAAATAACTCCTATTTGCAATCACTAAAGAGACAGATTTAAAATCTCAGGATACTGCAGGTAAACTGAGCTAGAAGCCTGAAAAAGAAATAGGAAATTTTACAACCCTTGGATATTTATGCTATGCCTCCTAATTGTCAAATGTGGCAACAAATTTAGAAAAAATTTCAACACAATGCAGGTCAAACAAAACCTTCTAAAGGCCAAATCAGCCACAGGGCAGTTTGTGTGTGACCTCCAAACTACATGGTCCCTAAAAACCCTGCCAATTTGTATTGTCCTAGTTCTCTATGCTTATTATTACCTTATGGTAGGGGTTGGCAAACTTTTTCTGTGAACAGCCAGACAATAAATACTTTACACTTTGAAGGTCACTTTCCACTGGTATATTATATTCTTATCTGGCCGTTTTCTTCTTTTTTAAACAATGCTTTAAAATATAAAAGCAATTTTTAGCTTCCAGAGGCAGCAGGGCACAGGTAATCTGCTGATCCCTGCCTTAAAGAATCTTGTGAGGTTATACTATCCATTCCACTCAGAATCTTGTGAGGTTATACTATCCATTCCACTCATACATGTCCTATTAATTGCTCATATATGTCTTTTTTAAAAAGTAATTTTTCAATTATAATTGGCAGACAGCATTGTATTCATTTCAGGTGTACAAAGTAGTGATTAGACATTTATACAACTTACAAAGTGATCACCCCAATAAATCTAGTATCCATCTGACACCATACAGTTATTACGATATTGACTATATTTGTAATGCTATACTTTACACCCCCATAACTATTCTGTAACTACTTCTTAATCTTCCTTTTTCACCCACACCTTCCCCAAACCCCAATTTGGCAACCATCAAAATGTTCTCTATCTATGAGTGAGTTTGTTTTATTTTGTTTACATTCCACATGCAAGAGAAATCATATGGCATTTGTCTTTCTCTGTCTGACTTACCCCACTCAGCAGCCATGTATGTGTCTTAAATGAACATATTTTTCAAGTAGAAAGTTTAGGTTCTTATTTACCATATTTCATCAATATTCAGATATAATTTTTCCCAGTTTAATATCTGTGAAATCAGGATGCATTTTACAATCTACATGTTTCACAACTATGGTTGGCAATAATTTTTTCTTTCACAGAGGTATATAAAATAATGATGTATCTTAAAATAAATGGTGGCATAAATTCTATCAGATATGACATAAAACATTAGCAAAATATATTACTTGACAGTGAAATTCATGCTTTGAGGTAAAACAACTCCATATACATACTGTCACCTAATCTCATACCCGTATTAGGTATGGTTCATCCAATTTCACAAATAACTTGAATATACTAAAAAGATATTATTATTTTGACCACATACAAAAAAAATTTTAATTGCTTTTTCATTGCAAAAGTTATACATGTTCCTTGGGAAAATTTTGAAAAGAGAAGAAAAAAAACAAATCATCAATTTTGTCACCATTAAAATACCACCACTATTAACAGTTGGATTTTTTCCTTTCTGTTGTTTCTTCTGCCTACAGGGATTTTTGCCTGGTTCTAAGCAATCATTTAGAATGTATATTTTTCTGCTTTTTACTTAACATTATAAAATGCTACTTTTCTTACAAACCTGTAATACTGTTCAGCAGGGAACTTGGTCTTCAAAGACGTTAGATGTGTTTTTACGGTACCAAAATGTTCTCGAGCTTTCAAACACCTCTTTGGAACTGATCACAAAAAAAGATAATCAAACATAATAATGAAAGAAAGAATTACCAAATTTCAAATACAGTCCTTGCTTAATAATCTATGCAGTCTACCGGAAAATAAACAATTTTTTTTAAAAGCTCATAACTGAATTTAGGGTACACATCGCTGCTTTTCAACCTGACTCAAAATTTCACCTCCAGTCTCCCTATCGATTAACCAATACTGAAAAATAAGCATACAAAAACTAGTTAAAACGGAATATGCTAAGAAACACATCACTAAGCTATCATAAATAGCCTCATTCTTAAGGGGCTGTGCACAAGATGCATTCCTATCAGGCTGACCAACTTCATATCACTGAAAAAATATCTTGCCTCTGATACCTATATTATTACATCATTCTCTATCTGGAAATGTATTTCGGCTCCTTCAGTTGTGCTTGCTGGCTATATGTTACAATGAAGGTTCCATTTCTAAACTTGCTCTCCGTTCAAGGGGCTAACGGTAAACACACTAAGAACATTTTACACTGCCCATTTCTTTTCATAAATGCATATTACACCATATTCAATAACTGAAAGGTTGAGGTTTTTTTACGCGCCAAATAAAAGTTGCTAGATACACAAGAGAGATATGATACTACTACCATTATCATCAGAACTCCATCACAGTAGAAAACATTCCATATTAAGTGAAAGTGGAAAATCAATCAAAACAGAATTCTGTAAACCTACAAAACAATCAACTCACCTATTTCTTCACTTTTTATTCACCATAAAGCAAGAGGGATAGTTTCCATAATAAAATAATACACAGTTGAAATATCTTCCGGTTGGAAATTAACTCTAAATCAGAAATTGATAAACTGGATAAAAACCCTCAAAATCAAAGCAAAGAACTTACTGTCCTGAAACCCAGCACCCTGATGGACCCCTTGCAGTAGAGTTAAAATTTCTCGAGCCGTTTGTTCTAAACTCTGTACAACTTTTCGAATTTCCTAGAGAGAATTAAAATTAAAAATATCAGATATATTCAACATATTTATCATCGTGACGCCAAACCAAATATACTAGATAACATATATGACCTACGACACCTTCACATACATTCAAAACACTAAAACTCTTTACAAAAACTGAATTGGTACAGAAAATAACTAGTTTGAATCCACACTCTTCCACTTATTTCCTCTGTGAGACTTTCAAGAGGAAAGTCACTAAAAAGGTCACTAAAAAGCCTCAAGTTTCTCATGTAGCCTTCAAAGGACAATAGTCACCCACTCACCCCAAATATCCCACAGAAACACTGTAAACATTAAGAGATGAGCTATCCGAATGTAATTTGTAGAGATGAATGAAATGCAACACAAAGGTTGGTTATTTTCATTCATTTCATTTTAAATATTCATTGAGCACATTTATGTGCTAGGCATTTGTAAATACTGAGGAACCAAGTACAGTCCCGTCCTTCTGGCAGTTTGGACTATAATGGGAGGGAAGACACGTTTAAAATACAAAAATCGCAAAAAAAAAAAAATCGCACATATTTCTTAAAATGTTAATGCTCTACCAGCAAACATGACAAGAGATTATTTAGATTGTGAAATCAAGGAGACAAAAATGAGATAACAGGAAAAATAAGTGGAAAGAAGCAAATTCAGGTAAGAGCAAAGAGTACACAATCTTGAGGCAGGCAACTATTTGGGGAAGTACAGGAATGAAAAAGAAATACACTGAACATAATATTACGTAAAATAAGATTGGAGAGAGGACACGGACACACACACACACACACACTCTGGAGGCCACAACTGAGTTGGATTTTTAGCCTATGTGGAATGAGAGAGGGCGCACGTGCTTCGAAAACACCCACAACACATAAAATGCGCGTTGTCTGAGTCTCAAGAGCTGAGTCTTCGATGTAAACAAGTGCTGGAAAAGAGAAAACTGGCATTCAAATGAGGTAGGTGATGCCAAGGAGCCGAAATCTGAAAACAAGAAATCAAGACTGGGAAGCGGAATAAGAGCGGGGAGAACTAGCCCTCAGGTGAAACAAGAAGGGAAGCGACCCACCCTCGGAGGCTTCCCCACTGCTGGAGACTGAGCGACGGAAAAGGGCCGAGCGATGTGGCCCAGCTAGGAAGGGAAAGGGAAAGGGGTTGGGGAGAGAAAAGGCTCACCTCCCGGATGTCCTGCTCGGCAGCCAAAAAGCCCTGCAGCTCTACGAAGATCTCGCTCACAGACATGGCGCCGGGCACACAACTATCAGCCAGTGCTGCGAGGGTAGCCAGCTAAATGCGTTCCACAGGGAAACAGTGCACTCAGTTGCAACGGCCACCGCCGCTGCCGCCTCGTCCACTGGGCCCTATCCTTCGGCCGTCGCCGAGGTCCTCCGACGGCAGCGGCGCGCAGGAAGCCAGGCTGTCTGCAACGATGCCTGAGGTGCCGCCCGCCTCCTGCTGAGCGGAACAGCACGGCCAGAGGACGGGGCAGGGCCGCTGGGCGGGGCTTCCGCCCGGGGAATCTTCAAACCGGCTTCGCCGGAAACAGCTCGCTGAGGGGGGTGCTGGGGCACGTGGGACTGAGGCGGGGCGTGGTTTGGAGGTAAAGCGAGCGCTTCCTGGTAGCTTATACAACGTATTTCGTACCACACCTTTTGCGGGGTAGGGACGTTTGCTTCAGTACTAAAGAGTATGCGCAGTAGGCCAGGTGCTGAAGAATATAGAGATATTGCAGTCTTCGTATAAGAATAAGGAATAAATGCATTTGTATTTGCAAAAAATAAACGGGAAAATGAAAGTATGTGGGACGGATTGGGAGCGAAAATTTTTTCTGTGCTTTTTTTACGCGTTTTCTGAATGTATTACCTGTTTTCAAATTATATGATTTTTTTAAACGTATACCGTGAGAAGTTTCTCTTCCACTCAGCTAACACCTCCTTCCCCCAATTCCACTTACTTGAGGCAAGTGATGTAAGGATGTCTTGTTTGTCCTTGCAGACTTATTCCGAACATCTACGCAACAAATACAAATGTGTTTGTATATGTAGGATTCACTCTCCAAGTGAATTAAAATAATTACTCATACCAACTAAATGACAATTTGTTTAGAATAGACATTATTCTAAAACTTTGCTAGAAGGATCGTATTGATACTGTTATAAGTGAAGTAACTATGGTAACACATTGATTGACTTCCCTAGGCAGCTATTAAGTGTTGAAACTGGGATCAAATGCTTTGTCTTAATCACTATGCTATTATCATCTATCTACCATTTAACAATATTTGCATGAGGCTTTAAATATCTAACTTGACCTCTACAGCCCTAGAATGTGGCAGATTAGAAAAGATCAGTTTTTGCAACTTGCTCGGTAACAAAGATTTTTTGTTTGTTTTTTTGTTTTTTTGCCTGTGTGCTGCTGACATAATGTGCCAATTCATAGACCAAAAATTTAGCAATAGAATTTCATAATTCATCCAAAAAAAGAATGAAAATAGCAATAGGAGCTCATTTTTATTAAGAATATCTGCCAAATGTGTTCTGAGCACCACTTTTTGTATTATCTGACTTCATACAAATCCAAATTAATTTTTCACATCCTGCAACGTCTTTCCTTGCCAACTCAAAGATTGTAACAAAATTCTAGAAACAGGAGTGTGCCAAATAACTTCTTTCCAAAAATCGAGATTTTTAAGTATCCGGTAAGGGAGTCTTTTCTCATTTGTCAAGTTAGAATTTGTAATCTCTAGCTCTAAAAGTTACAAGGATTAGCAATAATTTGTGTAGAAGACTACATTCTGTCTCAATGAATTTGGCTACTCAGATCCCTCACAGAAGTGAAGTCATACAACATTTGCCTTTTCGTGACTGACTTATTTGACTGAGCATATTGATAACCTCAAGGTTCATCCATATTGTACCATGTGTCAGAATTTCATTCTATTTTAAGGCTGAATAATATTCTATTTTATGTATATACTACATTATCTGTTCATCTGTCGATGGACATTGGGTTGTTTCCACCTTTTAGCTATTATGAATAATGCTGCTATGAACGTGAGTATACAAATATCTGCTTGAGCTTTTGTTTTCAGTTCTTTTGGGTACATAACTTGACTGGAACTGTTGGGTCATATGTAATACAATGTTTAATTTTTTGAGAAACATTCATACTATTTTATAAAGCCTTTTTTATAAAGCCTTTTTTAACAACTATTTCCATTCCACTTCTCCCACAAGAATTTTAACCTAACATAAAAATATTTATTGTTTAAATCTTTTGATTATCCATCATTATTCTCTATAAAAATTAATAAAAATTAAAATGTAAATTTCATATTACAAGGAGCTAGATGTTGAAATTCCTTCTAGATTATTCAACAGTAGTACACAGTTGATCAAAACGACAAATGTATTATACATTTTATA
Source organism: Pteropus medius (assembly GCF_902729225.1). Lineage (NCBI taxonomy): Eukaryota > Metazoa > Chordata > Mammalia > Chiroptera > Pteropodidae > Pteropus > Pteropus medius. The sequence goes on from NW_024346771.1 coordinate 8,561,659, forward strand.
AATATTACAAAAGCAAAGTAAAGTTTTAATGGAAGTAGTCTCTAGATGAGATGAATATGGCTATGTTCTTTCTTTTACTAATTTGTTCATGTTCCTGTAGGTGAACATTCTAGTCATAGATACATAGACAGATAGATGATAGATAGATGATAGATAGATAGATAGATAGATAGATAGATAGATAGATTGAATTGCTGAGAAATTAAATTCACAGTAATTATCCCCAGAGGAGACTTCCCTCATTACTTTTTATAAGAAGCAATGTGGAGCCTAGAAAACTCTCAGGGGAAAGTCCCACCCAACATCTTCACTGCATTAATTAATCCCACTGGTGCTTCAGCCTCCCCTGAGGCATAGGTTAGGCTTCAGCACTGCCTTCATCATACTCCTTATAGCTGCTGTAGCACAGTCCCAAACTCCCCCGCTTAATTCATAGAGGCTCTAGCTTCATCAATAGCTCCCCAAAGGGGCTGTGTACATAATCTGAAAGTGTGTGAGGTTAGCGCTCCAGGGACAAGGGGCAAACTTTGACCGGTGAAAGGCAGGATGTTGTTACAAGCCCACAGATAAAGTCCTTGCCCTTCCTCTTCCTAACAGATGTCCTAAGAAACAGCTCCATGCAATCTCTCCAGAAATGCAGAAATATCCCATGTAACTGAGCAACCAACCAGGTTTCTTGTGATACTGTGACCAATGTAATAATGCATCATCTTGTATTTGCTTTCTGTCTTTTGCTGCCTTACTTCCATTTGTCTCTTACTCTCAATGACCTGAAATTCATCCACCCACCCAAATAAAATGTTAGTACCTAATCTTTGTTTTAGACTTTGTCTTCTTGAGAATTCAGGCTAAGATATTCATTAAAAGATAAAAAGAGGAATGGAAGGCATTCTCTTATAGCAATTTCATTCAATATCTTAAATTCCTTGCTAGATATTGGCCATATGTAACAATAAGTTATCATTCAAAATTGTTTTTAATGATTATTGTGGACATTTCAAATAGGCTTTCCTTCAATGCTTTTGAAAGCAAAGAATTAGGTACCAACTTACAAAACTTTGTGTTACAAAAAGTTGAGTTATCAGGCATTAGATTACCTTTCCCAACACCTACACGAGTATTTCTCACCTGAAACAGATCTGAGCAGGGAAAGAAGACATTTGATGTTAGATTTTGAACACTTGGAAAATGTTGCTACTTACTGATATCTGAAGAGCTCTCTCTCAAGATTTCACCTAGGGGAACAAGCCCATGAAAAGGTGCAGTCCTGAGAAAGAATAAAATTGCTCTCAGCTTACACTCTCCTTACAATCCAACCTGTTCATGAAAACAGTTGTAAGAGAGCATTTAATAGAAAGAGCTGACCTCAGCTACAGAGTCACAGAAGGCTAGCCCTAAGAGGTGACAGTTGAGCTGAGCTGAGGGAGACTGGGTTGAAGGAGGCAATGGCAGGCATGGGAGGCACGTGCCTTCCAGAAGAAGCAGGCTGGCCCTCACAGTACAATCCACATCCATGCCACTCTATCCTACAGGTTTACCTGCACTCTTCCCGCACATACACATGGGCACCAGCCATATTCAGCCCTCACTGGTTCCAGAACACTTGATGACATTAGCCCCCAGAGCAGTTCTGCTTGGACTATTCCTGTAGCTTCCCTCTCCTTGCTTCCTCTGTAATCCACTTTCCACCCTTACTAGATTAGTATTTGAAAGGGATAAACAGCCACAGCCTTGCTTAAAACCCTCACGTCCCCTTGTATTTACAAGAAAAACTAAGCTTTAAACCTTGACATGCAGAGCTCTGGAGCTCCAGCCTGCCTCCAAGCTCTCTCGTCATTCACTGAGCTCAAACCACACTGGCAGATTCCTTCTTTCCAGTACTAAGGACACTGCACGCGCTATACTGGTGGTATCTGCATGGGCGCTGCCAGGTCTTCAAATGCGGCTCCTTCCAGCCTTCAGGTTTCGGCTCAAATTCCAACTCCTCCAGGACACTGTCGTTAGTCACCCAGTGTGCCTCTCGCCCACAGGGCTCTTAGGTCTCTCCATAGCACCAATTCCACCCTCAAATGTCCTTTATCCAGCCCTCTCCCCAGTCTGGAAGTTGCCTAAAGGATAGCAGCACAATAATGTACAGTAAGAGCTCACAAAACAAGTGAGTGAAAAAAAGTAAAAGACTTAAAGAATGGTTAGCAAGACCTCAAGATCATGGGTATTATTTTATAATTTGTTTTTTTAAAACCACCTCGTCACCCCCTTGAAATTGGCTGGCCGCAAAGTAGGCGTAAGTTACAATCCACCACTTTAGACAGGTGGCAGGTGTGAGAGAGAGGCCAACTGGCGCTTGCCAGCAGAGGTCGCCCGGACTCCGCCCCCCGCCCCGGACTCCACTCCGCCCCGCCCCGGACTCCACTCCGCCCCGCCCCGGACTCCACTCCGCCCGCCCCGGACTCCACTCGCCCCGCCCCGGACTCCACTCCGCCCCGCCCGGATTCCACTCCGCCCCAGGTCTCTTTGCGCACCTCTCCAGCCTCCACTTCCGCTTTGGAGGAGCTGCGCGATCGTCATTTCCGGGATTGCCTCGTGGAGATCGTCGCCTTGAAAGCTTTTGGGATGGCGGTCTTTGCAGGCCCTGCCAAGCCACTCTTGTCCCTGAACCCTCAGGAGGAGGCCAAGTTTCAAAAGGAGGTGGCTCAGGTTCGTCGGCGGGCAACCAAGGTGAGCGGCCGCCGCAGACCTACCTCGGAGTCTGAGGAGTCTCCGAGACCGCGCGGAATCCTGTGCGGTTCCCTTTCCGGGTGCGCCTGCCATCCTCACGCTTCTGCTACCTCCAGGCTCTTCCCGGTTGGCTCCCGACCTCACGAGCTTGGAGGCCGAGGCTTCCCCGAGGGAGGTTTCTGCTGATCAGGAAATGACGGGTTTGGCCGTGGAGGCCTTAGGATCCTCCTATAGAGTTAAGGGGTATAACGCAAGGAAAAAAGAGCCGGCTGTTGGGGATGGCCCTGTCATACCGCAAATTAGCACCAAACTGGAGCAGTCACGCTTCCGCATTGCCCCGGAATTCTGGAGGTGTGTTTGCCCAGTTGGTGGTTTGGGGGTTCTTAAAAGACAGTATTTGCCAAGTTCCATTTACTGAATAGGACCCCTGACATCAAGTTAAATTTGCCTTGGTTTTTAGCATAAAATACACGTAAGTTCTTGTTACAAAAGACAAGGGCATGATAACTGAGATGCTGAAAGGTTAGTCAGCATGCCGAAGGTTTATAGTTGGCTGGAAATTGTTCGATCGGGTGGGTACGAGTAAACGGTGATCTGCATACAGAATTGAAAGGTACATTTATGTGGAATTCTCCCGCCGAAAGATTTGAAATGCTGTGTTAGAAAATTGACTTACTGAGCCATTGATTCTACGTTTAGTTATTGAGTACTTACGTTGTGCTGGGTGGGCCGAGAAGACAATCTATATGCTTAACCACTGTCCTCGTGGGAGAAAGGTATTAAACAGCTAACTCTTTAGTTACTGCTTAGGTAAGTAAAAATACAGGGTAGATTTTTCATCTCTTGTCTTGTCCTGAGAGCTAGGGGTTTTGCAAGTTTTGTTGCAATGTGATTTTTTTTTCATACTAAAGTATTTACACGGTTTTTATGTCTTCAGCAACAGAAGCAAGAAAAAGAAAAACTTACTCGTGGAGTAGTCTATGTGGGCCACCTACCTCCAGCACTTTATGAAACCCAGATCCGAGCATATTTCTCTCAGTTTGGCACTGTTACAAGATTCAGACTGTCTAGAAGTAAAAGGGTAAGATTTTTGTATTGAAGTAGGTAGGTTTTTTTTGTTTTTGTTTTAAAGTGCATCATCCACAACAGTTTAGGGAGCATGTTCCTTTGTTATTGCTTATCCTTCACACCAGAGAGGGGGAGGTGGGTGAGGTTTAGAACCAGAAACAACCACAAAAACAAAATCAGTATTACTATAAATGTTTGTTTTACTATTAAAGAAAGTAGTTGCCCCAAATTCTCAGATTAAACTGACAGTTTTGGTGAATGAATCATTTATCCTGTGGTCAATAAGACACATGTATTTGAACTTCAATTTGAGCAGATTCATATATTTTGTATTAGCCTTTAGTCTAGATATCTATAATAGCAAAAGCATGTGTATGGTGAGTAGTTAAGAATACAGACACTACTCTATGGCCATGCCACCCTAAACAAGCCCGATCCCGTCTGATCTTGGAAGCTAAGCAGGGTCAGGCCTGGTTCTTAGATGGGAGACCACTTAGGAAGACCAGGTGCTGTAGGCGTAAAAAGTAAAAAATTAGGGATTTTAAGCTGACAAGGTCTTTGAAATCTGTGAGGTCAACCAAGGGTTGCCTCACCTAAAAAAATAAGAAATGAAGGGAGGGAGGGAGGAATGAAGGAAGGGAGGAAGGAATGAAGGAAGGAAGGATGGAATACAGACACTAGAGTCATATAAGTATAAAATAGCACCAACCTCCTAAGAGTGTCTAATCAAAGATTAAATGAAATAATGAATGTAAGGTTTTTAGAACAATGCCTGATACTCAGTAAACACTATATATGTGTGTTATTGTTATTACATCTCTACATTCTAATTTTAAAAAGTTTATGTGGTTTGTTTCAGTAATAGAGTGGCCCATTCTATTTTCTTCCTGAACACATATACTTTTATTGATTGTCGCCACAGAGATCTTTCATTGTTGGAATCTCTGGGGGAGGGGGGGAATATAGTTTTTCCACATTTTCTCATATGAATTACAACAGATCAAAGTTAAATTTTATATTTGATTTAGTAGATGAAGGGATAGGGTAATCCACTAATTGTCATAAAACCACAGGCATTAAATTTTGAAGAAAGTAGTGGTTGTAATACTTTAATGCTAAGTACTTTATTGTAAATCTACTAGGAATCAAGATATTCTCATACATATCCACAATATAATAGTCTAACATGTACTCTCCATCTTCATATATCACCAATAGTCAGAAAATGTCTGTAGCTACCCGTTCTGGAATTCAGTTAAGGTTCATAGATTGCTTTCAGTATAGCTTTTCAGCCTATCTAGAATAGTCTCCTTGCCCTTTTTTGCTTAATTTTGTTTTTCTTGACATTGGCTTTTTTAAAAGAGTTCAAGCCAGTTGTCTTACAGAAAGCCTGCTCCTTTAGGAGATGCACTAAAATTTGTCATTTTCAGCATTGTTGCATAGTAAAGATACCACCTTCCCCAGTTTTGACTGTCTGCTTAGTATTTCCAACATTCTGGGATTACCAGGTAAAGATTGTTTTTATTTCTTTAGACTCAACCTATATTTTCAAGTCACTTTTAAAAAGGTTTATGTCAGTTTACAATGTGGTACGTTAAGTTAGATTTCATAGTGTCTCTTTCGCTCCACCATTTTTCCCGTCCCTATTGAGAGTTGGAATTGTAAAAAAAAAAAAAAGTCAGACATTTAAATTTTTATCAAAATCCTCTGTTGAGAATAACAACTGAGACTTAGAGTTGTGGGCGTGTCCAAGTTGCTAGTTGGTAGATATGAGCCCCCTGGCTCCTCCCCTGTTAAGCTCTGAACCTTTTTAAGTGGTTTCTTATGTCCAGAATCACATCACCAATTTTTAACTCTATCCTAAAATACGTTGTATAATGCCAGATTAGAAACTATTTCTAGTTATTGTCCCTAATAATTAGAACCGTAAGGGAGGAAGAATTTTCTTTCTACTACCCTACAAGGTTCTCTGGATGGGACCCTGCAAATTGGACTGACAAAAGACATTAACAAGCAGACAGAAGTATGTTTACACATGGGAGCACTCAAATGAATAACTCTAAGGGTTAGTTAGAACCTGGGCCTATGTAGCATCTTAGCAAAGGAACAATAAATTTTTAGAGAAGTGACAGGACGAAGAAAAAGGGCTTTGAGTTTCTAGGGCTGTAAATTGTAAGGAGGCAAATACATGGGAAACTAAAGATAAAGTCTAGTTCATAAAGTTTATTATGTAGATTTCTCTAACTTTTGTTTTTCTGGTAGAGAGGAGAGAAAACACCTTTGAAAGTGTATGTTCTGCTTTTAGGCAAGTAGAGAGAGGACAGAACTTTTCTTTTAACTACTTTTCATTTATCTTCAACTCAGAGCAATCCTTATGCCAAAGTAGCATGTTTGTGGATTGGTATGTTCTGCCACTCTACAGTAACAGTTTTTGAGTACTTGACAGACATCATGTGGGGCACTCATGGATTACTTCATATCTTCATAGCAACCCTATGAAAGTGGTTATTTTATCCTCCATTTTATAGAATGAAAAACTGAGGCTTAAACATTACTTACCCAAGTAAGTGTCAGAGCCAGGATCCAAACCTAGGCATTTGGACTCTAGAACTCTTTCTAGTAAGATAAGTGAGAAAATCCACTTTATGTTGTGTGGAAGTCAGGAACCCAGGGTGGCTTTTCAGAGAAATATTGGCACTATTCCTTTGCCCCCAATTAGGTGACCAGTCACGGGTAAATATGCAAATGAATGCAATAGTTTATTGATTAGGTTGGAGACATTGAGGCGACTGAAAAGAAATTACTTTTCAGTGCTTACATATAAAATGAGAATTATATTATCTGATTTCTTGTGAAGCATCTTACTATCTCCTGGGTATTGTTACCACATGAACAATATGACTGACAATGAGATGGATAATGAGTAAAGGACTGTAGGACCCTACCAGATTTCTGTACACTGTGGCGTGTAGCTGGCTGTTGAATAAATTCCAATTGTAGAAATGTATTCTATATAAATGTCTAACCAATGTACTGTATACCCAAAACTAATATAAAATTTTTGTTAAAAAATGCATTTATCCTGTAATCAAAATCCCAGGAATACCTCAAAATCTGTGGTATGTTCAGCCTATTTTCAGTTTTTTCTTTTCCCACAACAGTCCCCACATTTTGTGAGTTGACAGTGGAATTAAAGGTACTATAATGTTATTTACTAATGAAGCCAGTGTACATTATTTGAATTAATGGCATTTTAAGAGTTTAATGATGCTTTAAAGTTTAATTGTTATAGTTTTTGTGGTGGCTTTTTTAATTGCAGACTGGAAATAGCCGAGGCTATGCCTTCATAGAGTTTGAATCCGAAGATGTTGCCAAGATAGTTGCTGAAACAATGAACAACTACCTTTTTGGTGAAAGACTCTTGAAGTGTAAGTTCTCTTATCTTACCTTAGGGTTGCCTGGATGCCTGCTGCTGCTGGGTGGCCGCGGTTTGAAGGACAGATTGCTTAGCTGCTTGGACATCCCACTTCATCTCTGGGATGATTCTCTCTAAGGAATGGTGCAAAAATTTAAGTGCATTTTCCAGACAGATCCTAATTAGAATTTTTAAATCTTCCAGGGTGAGAGCTGTTTTTATTCTGAAATGGAATTGGGACACGTCACTTTAGGAGTACATATGAAGAGTAGGTAACCCCCCTTGGTGGGATGCAGAAGGTATCCCTGAGGAAGTAGTATTTAGATTGAAATCTGAAGATTAAATAGGAATGAATTCAGGTTCAGGGTAAGGGAGTGAAGACTGAGATACTGGCTAGAGATGACTAACAATATTTGCCTATGAGAGAATATGAGAAAAATAGCAAGAGATGAGAGGACGTTGGGTTATTGAAGGCCTTATAATACAGAGAGTAGAGCCATTGACTTTGCGTCCCAGCATCTCGATCTGGATCCCAGTGCTCTTTGGAGGCCAAGTTAAGTTTCTGGCCTCCCTGTGCTCATTGTGGAGTGTGCCTATCCCAGGTTCCCAAGTCACATACATCAGTTCAAGCAGCTGTTGAGGCTGCCCAAGTAGCATCTCTATCTCTGTTGCTGTGAGAGAATCCCAGTAACCTTGTTGAGGTCATGGATTTATTCTCACATTAAAAACATGGCTCTTGCCAGGAAGAAATGGGCTGAGTAGGTGACCTAAAAGATGTCAGAAGACTACAGTGTAGGATCAGTGCTTTGTTGTATCTTACTTTTGAAGGGTAGCACAAAGGAGTTCTGAACTCTGATCTGAATGAAATAAGCCATATTTTTTTTTCTGAGCAAAAGTAGTTTATTTTGGAGATGATCCCAGGAATATACTTGTAGAGAGTGGAGAAGTAAGACAGAGGGGAAGGACATCAATCAAGGGTATTAGTAAGCAAGTTAACTGCTTAGGCAACTGGGCTCTATCCTGCTGCGTAACACTGGGAGACAGAATTATTCCAACTGACGGCAAGGAAACTGGGGTATCTACCAACTCCCAGTCCATTATTGGTTGAGGGTTGATTCCAGGAGTTTGGGCTTGCCTTTCCTATAGACCCAGTGTGCTCCCACAGCCAGAAACAGGCCCTTAAACAGAGAGATGCAGATAAGCAGTATGTTGCCTTAGTCCCGGAGAGGCACCCTGAAGATCAGAGCTGGAAAGTGATAGCTTCTGCTACAGCAGTTCACACAGTCTAAGTAGGGATCCTTTTAGCTTCAGGAACCCCAGAGGCTTGAGGCAACCAAGACTCCTTTATACTACTCATCTTGTTCACTTATATATCCCTAGCTCCTAGAACAGTTCTTGGCACACAGTACATGATCAGTAAGTACTTGCTGACTGTATGACTTTCTTTTGGGTGCCTGCTTTATTCTTCAGGCTTCTTATAGACAGGAGACACTTCATCTTGATTATGATGTGAGGAACAACACTTGGGAATTTATAAAGTTAACATCTCCTTTCCACTCGGTTGGAAACTTTTTCCTTTTTTTATTTAGGTCATGTTATGCCACCTGAGAAAATACATGAGGAACTTTTTAGAGAGTGGCATATTCCATTTAAGAAGCCATCATATCCAGCAGTGAAACGATATAACCAGAACCGAACAATTCTTCAAAAGCTACGGATGGAGGAGCGATTTAAGAAGAAAGAAAAATTACTCAGGAAGAAATTAGCTAAGAAAGGGATTGATTATGATTTTCCTTCATTGGTAAATATTCCTTTATTGAATATATTTTTGTGTTTTTTCTTGCAGGTGAGCTTCGTATCTCACTTTATACATAAAGTATCTAGCCTGGTGCTTATCACATACTAGGGTTTGACTGAATTTTTGAAACATTGCATTGTGGGTTCTTAAAGTTTGTCAAAGCAGATCCAATTATCTCAATTATTTGGAATAGGAAATTCTAGAAAGGGAGTAGCTTATCTGCAAAATTTTCATGATGTTTTTAAATTATTAATGTTAAACCACTATTTAACCAAAAACCATAGTGCTCATAGATTGCTGTTGAAGATGATGTTAACCAGAATTAAATGTTTGGTTCATTATACCCTGTCAGTAAACATCAAGACTATAATATGACCATCTTTTTTATGCCATTCTATTTAAAATTTTGTTTGGTGTTCTTTTAAATTAGAAATATTCTTAAAGCGTATGTCAGATTTAACCAGCATGTATCATCTCTTGAATTAAATAGCAGGGATCGAAATACAGCAAGCTTGCTTACATGTAAATGAGTTAGCACAGACTTCATCTAAGTTTTATATCTTTGCCTGTTGAATCTTTCCTCCCTCTTTCATGGTAAGGAGAGCTATGTGTCTTTTTTCTACAAAACAAGAATGCAGGTCATTAAGGTGTGGCTAGTTTCAAAAAGCTAATTTGTTGGTAAGATGGCACCTATTCCTAAGTTTATTAGGTCTTTTAATCTTACCCAGAAGCTACAAAATTGAGTTACCCTCCTTTGGCCCAGTTCTGGGTTGTTAATTCTTTGCCCAAATCCCAAACATAGTTTTTAACAGTATGTTTTTTAAAAGCATTATGCCACAGTCCTTGCTGGTACTGAGAAACCATTTAGGAGCTGGGACACTGAAGCAGGATTCTGTAGGCCAGCTCCAGCTTTCTGCCCATTCCTCAATTAGGCCCCTTTTCTATTTTTGCCCTTTTAACATCACAGTATTTGTGGATTTTGCATTTTAAATTGAAATGCTCTATCATTTAGGAGGATTTACTAATAATATGTGTAATGATCTAATGGTAAGTTTAAAAATGTAAATGTGAGACTGCAGTTTATAACTTCTTTATGTTTACTTAAGATTTTACATAAAAAGGAAAAAAACAATGCTTCAAACAGTGATCCTCGGAAATCTAGAAATAGCCAGGTAAGATTTCTTGATTATATTACATGGCAGGTATTAGCAAAAGATAAGTGGGAAAATATATTCAAGACTACTACAGCTGATAAATACACAGACTGATGAGGTCTCTCAAAATCTATTGAAGGTTTTACCTAAGAAGAAGAAAAAAGAGGTTTCAGTCACCCCTGATACTCCTGAGAAGACTGTGGATAGCCAGGTAAAATTGTCTTCAATATTCTGAGAATCAAGTATTATAATTCAAAAGAGGAAAAGTAGTTTCTGCTACTGTCACTTTGTTAAAATTTCAAATTTAATCTTGTGAGTTTAGCAAACATAAGGAGCTTATTAGCAAAAGTTATCATTGTGAGTTTATTGCAGTTTTTACCTCTTAGGCAGAGTGACTAAGTAAGGAGAAAGGAAGCCACTGTTTTTATAAATGTAAGGTTAGAGTTTTCTACCTCATACTCTGTAATGGAGCATATTATATTCTAATTAATTGGGAATTTTCATACTAAGTTTGATGAGCACCTAAGCTCTTTATTATGTGCAGTTGTATCACGGAAAGATGGAAACAGGCTTAAACTAACATGCCGCAACTTGTAAAATTAGTAGGGAGATATTAGGAGGTCATTGAAGTCATTCCTCAAATCTTCCCACATTTATGTGTTGTACTCTTTTGTTGAATCCAGGGCCCCACACCAGTTTGTACACCAACATTTTTGGAGAAACGAAAATCTGAAGCGGCTGAAATGAATGATGATGATAAAGATAACGAAATCGTTTTCAAACAGCCCTCATCTGGCATAAAAGAAGAAACACAAGAGACTGAACTACCTAAACGTTCAAGGAAAAAACGACGAAAAAGCAATCAATGATTCTGAATGTGCTGTGTATATAATACTTCTGGAAAATGTGATTTTATTATGAGGGCTTTTTTTTTGTATTTAACTAGATACAATGGACTACAACTATTTACAAGACTATGGCAAGAAACACTGTTGGTTCAAGTTAGGAAAGCAGTAATTTTGGCTTGCCCCCAGCTGAAATACAGGTGTGCATACCAGCTGGCAGCTGGGCTCATGCTGCCTCTTCGTCCCAGTCTCTTCTAGTTCGCTTTTCAGGTTTCATAGCTGTGTTTGGTTACCTGCTTGGGTAAGGGTCACCATTAACTGCAGGTTTAAGTACTAAACTGCAGTCTTTGTTGATATCAAATAAAACAAAATCTTGCTTGACTGTCTACATGGTTCTCTGTGTTAGGCCATGAACATTTAACCCCTAAGGGTATTTTAGACTTCAGGTGGTTGAAACTGGAAGTTAAATTATGGAGAGTGACAGGGCAGTTCAAGAATTAATAAAGATTCATACATGTATATGATTGTTTTACTAATGTTAAATTAGTTTTTGGTAGGTTAGCATGGATTAATAACTGCCATTTTGTATCAGTATCATCAGTGTGGAATTGTATTTCATGATTCAAACAGTGACCAGTGAATAAACTTTTTCTACATTTTATTTGTATGCAAGTGAGACTGGGTGTCTTAAAGTAATATGATAGGTTTTCACCTCAACTATTAAGTTTCCGATGCCCTTGAAATGTGCTTTTGTATTAACTAATCCAGATGCATTAAAAACTACCACAAACATTTTTCGTCCAATATTTGTTAAATCTTTAATATGATACCAGGCTAGGTATTCTGATACAAAATATTAAACAATTGGTTTTAAATGTATACAAAGCACATATTTTACCTCTAAAATAGTACCTGTCACATAGAATATGTTCAATGTGTATTTGTTGAGTGAATAACAGAACCTCCATTTTTGAATCATCTCTCAACTTTACAGATCTGGATTTCTCCTTCTGGGAACAGATAAGTTTTGGGACAGCATCAGATAAACTTATCAATGCAGTCTGTCTTGTTTTACGTCCAAGAGGCAGGTGCACTTAAACACATTCAGTATGTATAGTAAGATACACTAAATATTTTCCCCTTCCCAGCCTGTCACCCACCCACCCCATTCAGGCATGATACCATTTGTCAGTACTTCATGTGTAAGGTATTTTTTCATGTACTGGAGCTGGGAAGGGGTGATCCAATCCCATCTTTAGCATATGGCCGTGGGTATTACATAGAGTTGAAGTGATTATAAAGAATATTGTTCTGTGGACTAGATTTGGATCTTTAGAAGAAAATACATTGGGGTGGTGTGGGTTTGATTTTCAGATTTTATAGGGTTAAAAATCAGGCTGGAATTGACTGGAAGCCTGTTTAATAAAATATGAAATGTTGGTAGTAATGTGGAGAAAATAAGGAGAAAAGGTATAATTCAAACTGCAGTGTGACCACAAGTACATAAAAATGCATTTTTAATGGAAGATAAATACCAAACTAATATGGAAACATAAGAATGTGTTGCTGTCAATAATAATAATAAAAAAATGTTCCTGTTATATATAATTGGAACAAAAGCTGTAAAGGCAAAATGAAATCCACAAAGGTTCAGTTGGAGCCAGACATTTCACAAGCTGTAAGCTGGGATGGCAAGTGAATAAATGCTTGACACATTGCAAAATGAGGCTTTCTATCAACATTTGGAATACAGTGGCCTTATCCATGGCAACTGTTCACTATGACTGATGTATGAGGCTTGGAAAATTAGGATAGGCTGTGCTAATATGAATTCTGAAGTCTCTGTAATATAGCAAAAGCTATTTCTTGTTCAAAGACAAGATTTGGGGAAACAGCAACTCTTCTAGGCAGTGACTGTTGCAGATTGCTGCTCTCCTTAACCCGGAAGTGTGTGGCAGAAATAATTGCATGTCCCAAACCTAACTACATTGTGGGTCATCCTGTGGACCACAGGGTGACCAACTGTCCCAAGGCCAATGTTGAAATGCAAATTTCAGGGTCCATAAAGATTTATTGGAACACAGCCACATTTTATATATTGCTTATTTGCTGCAAGAGTTGTGGTAGAGACCACATGTGGGCCTCTCATTGCTTAGTGCTGCTCATGCTCTACAAATTGCAGTGATGTGGTTTCAGGGCGACATACTTTGATTGCCACATGTATTGTAGTACCATGAATTTTATGTATTTTTAGTACCAGTGCATATCATGTCAAAAGAAAAATGAACTTTGAATATTATACTTGCCATGGGGTGGTTTATTTTATCAAATCAGATTGCAAAGCACTATGTCTATATCACAGTGACACTTTGGCTTTGCTAAAAGAATACAATATATGTTGACATTACCAGACAGCACTTTCATAACCTTCCCAACATGGGAAAGCAACAGCCAGAAGAGTTAGAATATTTTAATTGAAATGTCTCAGCACACTTTCTTGACCTGAAAAATTACAATGAGGCTTGGTAACTAAAGTTTCTAAGCAACTTGTCAGCCAAGCAAGGAGAGCCCTTTACCAATGACAAGATGACTAAATTATGTTTGATTATAGCAGCTGAAGAATGCGTCCAGATAAAATGAACTTTTTGAGACAGCCTTTCAGCCAGAGTGTTGCTGGAAGAGTTAAGGAAGCAACATAATAGTATTTAAAAACAAGTCAAATGATTTTAAATGTTCTTCTTGGCTCTAAAAGAGTTAAAAGGCATACCAAGACTGTTCAAAACATCAATGCCGAGTTTGAAGTGCTAGAGTGACCAATTCATGGTTTGCTGAGATCATTACTGGTTTTAACACAAAGACCCAAATTGCGGAAACTCCTCAGTCCCAGGCTAATGCAGATAGTTTATCACCCTAGAAATGATGGAAGAATTAGCCTCTAAAATGTAGAGAAAAAATTCATTCAGTACAACTGAAGTGGAATCTTCCAAGATGTGCCACAACCGATGGTGATAAAAGTATGTGTGGAACAGGAAAAAAAAAATGTACAGTTTGTGAAGATATAAGGTGTTTAGAGCCTATTCATTGTATTTACCAGCAAGTACTTAGAAAATATGTGAACATACCATGTGTTATTGAACCAATGGTATCACTGGTGTACTTCATTTGTTGTAGACTTAGACATCATCAGTTCCATTAATTTTTTACAGAAATAGAAACTAAATATCCTGACTTGCCCTAACACACAGCAGTTTGATGGCTTGGCAGTGGTTAAGTTTTATTGAGACTTGCTGACTTCAGGACCAAGATTTCAAATTTCTGAATGAGAAGAACCCTCAACCATTATCAAACACTGAATGGTCTTAGAAATTAGCTTTGCTGCAGACTTGATGTTTCTTAATGAATTTAAGTTAAGGAATTCAACTTTGAATTATAAGTCAGAGCACCACTTATATTTGAAACTTACAAGATGCTGAAGTCACTTTGATGACAATATTTGAATACAAGATATGTTATACTGCTTTATATACTTTGTGCTGTCAAAAGTTAAAACAAGAAGTGAGATCTCCACACAAATTTGCAGCAGATATATTTTCCAACCTCAAACTACAGTTCCAGCAGTGTTTTTCAGACTTCAAGACAAGTGCAAAGGAAATTTTCATATTTCAAAATCCATTTAACTGTAGTATTGCAAAGCTTTCACCTATCTTTCAGCTGAAGGTTCAATATAATGAATGACATGCTAAAACGCAAATATCAAGACAGGGAGCTAACAATTTAATTCTATAAATGCCTTATTAGTGAGAAATATACTCAAAATCATAAGTTTGGGGATTGATAGCAGTACTCGATACTACCTATCTGTGAAAAGACATTTTGAAAGATAAAATACACAAAATGTTATTATAGATCAATATCAACAAATGAACATTTACAAGTGACTTTGATGATAAGAAATGCTAACTTCACGCCTTGTATAAAAATTAACTCAAAATGTATCATAGACCTAAATGTAAAACATAAAAAAAAAAAATTAGAGGAGAATATAAGAGAAAAATCTTCATGACCTGGTATTTGGCAAAAAGTTTTTAGATATTAAACCAAAAGAATAATCTATAAAAGAAAAATCTGATAAGCTGAACTTAAATTTTAAAACTTACTCTTTGCTTAAGACACTGTTAAGAGAATAAAAAGATAAGCCACACAGACTGGGTGAAATTATTTGCAAAGGACATTTAAATCCGGAATAGACCTTTCAAAACAATCAGCCCAACTTGTCATAAGGAACCCAACTTCTGCTTCTGACCATGAAATAAGTAATATAAACTGTTTCAACACTTGTATTCCTATTAAGGACTCAAACATGATTTAAGGTATGTGATAATAATTAACATTTATTTAATATTTTCACATGTCAATATTGTCATAAGCATTTTAAATATGTTAACTCATTTAATAAAAAAAAAAAACATGAAATAGACATTACTATTTCTACCTATGAGGAAATTGAAGCCCACAGAGCTTAAATAACTTGCCCAATGATAGTACATGGTGAGCCAATTAAGCTGACTCAAGCCATAAAGTTTCCTTCCAACAGAATAAATATGAATGCTAGATTGGCACTGTTAAAAAAGAAAGATGTAAAAACCTTCCACTGACAATATCTGGTGACTTTTTGAAATGGAGGCAGAAATGGGGCACTGGGGCAGGCCTGGGAGGAGGCAAATCGGTTCAAACCTTATGTACTCAGCTTTGAAATAACTGAAAGCAACATAACACTAGGTGGCAATAGATCCCAGGCACTTAAATATCCAGTCAACTCATTCCACTTAAAGAGGTTGGCAAAACTGCAAAATTATTAAATGGATTTAGACCCTAATGTTAACATTAAAAAACAAACAAACAAACAAACAAACAAATTCCCTGAGAAGCATCACTTGACACACAGACACACACACACAGAGCACCAATTTCTACTCAACTAGAGGGCAGAAACTGCTACTATGAAATTACTCTTAAGCAACTGAGTGCTTAATGATTGGTAACTGTTGAAAAATATATTTGCCAAAGAATTTCAGATCACCAGCAATACAACATACTGAAGATATGAACCATGAAAGTTTTTAATTTATCTAATTGCATGTAGTTATGAATAAATATAACTTAGGTTAACTGTGAAATAATTGTGAACAGTTTTATAATTTGGAGTTCCCCAGCATATATTAGAATTTGGTGGCTGTGTTTAAAAAAAAAATTTTTTTAATCATATAAGAGAACTTTATTTTATTACCATAATCACTCTAAACACAATCTTTAGGCCATGGTGTTCAGAATATTTCTTATTTTCCATTCTCTGTGCTCATTTAAGTTTTATTTTTTACTCATGAGGGCTGAATTATATGCACAACATAAAACACTAGACTTAGAATTTGAGACATTTTCCTACTTCGATTAGTGAATTTCAACATTTTAGAATTATTTTTCGAGTTATATCTTGGCAATATAGTTCTGACCTTTTTTCTTTCAAAAACAAACAAACCAACCAACCCATAACTGGGAAGTTAGGGCTTAACTTGGGTCAGGTGTTAAGGTCCCATTGATCCAATTATAGAATGTTTCACATACCTGTCTACAAATTTCTCCAGTTCCAGTAACCGATTTGTTTTATAATTAAATTGCTTACCACGTATCTCAGTGGCCAGCTCTGTTTCTATTTGTACTAACAGAAAAAAGGAAATGAATTAGCAGTGGTATTATGGAAGTTACTTTTTCATGCTAAGTAGTCAATTTTATTTTATTTTTTTATTATTATTTTTTTACTTTTTAACTTTTTTTTATTATGGTGACATCGGTTTACAAAATTCAGTATTTCAAGTGTACAATTAAATAGTAAGTCGTATTTATATTGCGTTATAGTTAGATTTCTTTCTGTCACCACATATTTGACCCTTTTTACTCCATCTACCTCCTTCCCCCCCACCACCCTCTGGTAACCACTAGTCTATAGTCCATGTCCATGAGTCTCTGTTTGTCCTGCTCATTTGTTGCTTTTAGATTTATATCCCACATATAAGAGATATCATGTGGTTTTCAACTTTTTTGTCTGGCTTATTTTGCTTAGCATGATTATCTCAAGGTCCATTCATGTCACAAATGGCAGTATTTCATCTCTTCTGATGGCTGAGTAATATTCTATTGTATATATGTACCACAGCTTCTTTAGCCAATCATCTATCGTAGGACACTTCGTTTGCATCCATGTCCTGGCCACCGCGAATAATGCTGCCATGAACATCAGTGTGCAAATATCTTTTCGGATATGAGTTTTTATGTCTTTGGAGTAAATACCCATCCGAGGGATTGCCGGATCATATGGTAGATCAATTCTTAGTTTTTTGAGGAACCTCCATACTGTTTTCCATAGAGGCTGTACCAATTTCCAGTCCCACTAGTAGTGTATGAGGGTTCTTTTTTCTCCACATCCTCTCCAACATTTGTTATTACTTGTCTTGTTGATTATAGCTATTCTAGCAGGTGTGAGATGGTATCTCATTGTGGTTTTGATTTGTGTTTCCCTAATAACTAGTGATGTTGACCATCCTTTCCTATGTTTGTTGGCCATTTGTATGTCTTCTTTGGAGAAATGTCTGTTCAGGTCTTCTGCCCATTTTTTAATTGAATTGTTTGTTTTTTTGTTGTTATTGAATTGTATGAGTTCTTTTGGATATTTTGGATATATTTTGGATATTAGGCCCTTATCGGAGGCCCTGCTTGCAAATACATTTTCCCATTCAGATGGTTTCTTATGCTGTGCAGAAACTTTTTAGTTTGATACAGTCCCATTCATTTATTTTTGCTTTTATTTCCCTTGCTTTTGAGGTTAAATTCATAAAATCCTCTTTAAGTCCAAGGACCTTGAGTTTAGTTCCTATGGTTTCTTCTATGCAATTTATTGTTTCAGGTCTTATATTCAGGTCCTTAATCCATTCTGGGTTAATTTTGGTGTATTGTGATAGACAACAGTCTAGTTTCAATCTTTTGCAGGTGGCTTTCCAGTTTTCCCAGAACCATTTATTGAAAGAGACTTTCCTTTCTCCATTATATGTTTTTGACTCTTTTGTCAAAAATTATTTTCCCATATAAATGAGGGTTGTTACTCTGGACTCTTATTTCTGTTCCACTGGTCTGTGTACCTGCTTTGCTGCCGATACCACGCCATTTTGATTATTGTCACTTTGTAGAATAATTTGAAGACAGGCAGAGTGATGCCTCCAGCCTTGTTGTTTTTTCTCAGGAAGCTTTGGTAATTCGGGGTCTTTTGTGCTTCCTTACAAATCTGATGATTTTTTGTTCTATTTCTTTAAAACATCCCACTGGGATTTTAATGGAGATTGCATTAAGTCTGTATAATGCTTTAGGTGATATGATCATTTTAACTATGTTGTTTCTTCCAATCCAAGAACACAGGATATCTTTCCATTTCTTTGTGTCTTCTTCGATTTTTTTTTAATAGGGTCTTATAGTTTTCATTATGTAGGTCCTTCACATGTTTCATTGGGCTTATTCCTAGGTATTTTATTATTTTTCTTGCAATTGCAAAAGGAATTATTTTTTCCACTTCTTCTTCTGACAATTCATTATTAGAGTATAGGAACATTATGAATTTTTGAAGATTGATTTTGTATCCTGAGTCTTTTCTTTATTGCTTATTATTTCTAATAGTGTTCTTGTGGAGTTTTTAAGGTTTTCTATATAGAGAATCATGTCATCTGCAAATTGTGACAGTTCAACTTCTTCATTTCCTATTTGGATACCTTTTATATCTTTCTCTTGCTTGATTGCACTCGCTTGGACCTCCAACGCTATATTAAATAACAGTGGTGATAGCAGACAGTCTTGTCTTGTTCCTGATCTTAGAGGAAAGGTTTTTAGTTTTTCACCATTAAGTATAATGTTGGCTGAGGGTTTGTCATAGATGGTCTTTATTATGTTAAGTTACTTTCCTTCTACACCTATTTTTTAAGTGTTTTGATCATAAATGGGTGCTGTATCTTGTCAAAGGCTTTTTCTGCAACTATTGATATGATCATATGAATCTTATTCTTTATTTTGTTTAAGTGGTATATCACATTTATCAATTTGTGTGTATTAAACCATTCCTGAGCCCCTAGGATGAAATCCACTTGATCAAGGTGTATTATCTTTTTAATATGTTGCTGTATTTGGTTTGCTAATATCTTATTTAGGATTTTTGCATCTGTGCTCATGAGAGATATTAGTCTATAGTTTTCTTTTTTTGTTTATCTGATACCAGGTTTTGGTATCAGAATAATATTGGCCTCATAAAATGTGTTGGGAAGTATTGCCTCCTCTTTGATATTTTGGAAGAGTTTGAGGAGAATAGGTGTTGAATCTTCTTTGAATGTTTAGTAGAAATCACTAGTGAAGCTATCTGGTCCTGGACTTTTACCTTTTGGTAGGTTTTTGATGATTGTTTCAATTTCCATACTGCTGATCAGTCTATTTAGATTTTCCAGTTCTTCTTGATTCAGTCTAGGAAGGTTGTATATTTCTAAGAACTTGACCATTTCTTCTAGGTTATTAAATTTGGTGTTATATAATTTTTCATAGTATTCTTGCATGATTCTTTGTATTTCTGCAATGTTCGTTGTAATTTCCCCTCTTTCATTCCTGATTTTGTTTATTTGTGTCCTTTCTCTTTTTTCTTTAGTGAATCTAGCCAGGGGTTTGTCAATTTTATTAACCTTCTCTTTGTTGCATTTAATTTTTTTCTATTGTTGTTTGGTTCTCAATTTCATTTAATTCCGCTGATTTTAGGCTTCATTTGTTCTTCCTTTCTAGTTTAGTAAAGTGTTAAGATGTTTATTTGGGCTTATTCTTGTTTTTTGAGATAGGCCTGTAATGATATGAACTTCCTTCTTATTACTGCTTTTGCCATGTCTCAAAAGTTTTGATGTATTGTACTCTCATTGTCATTCATTTCTATATATCTCTTGATATCTCTTTTTATTTCTTCTCTGACCCAGTTATTCTTCAGTAACATGTTGTTTAATCTCCATGTATTTGTGGTTCTTCCCGCTTTCCTTTTGCAGCTGATATCCAGCTTCAAAACATTATGATCAGAGAATATGGTTGGTATAATTTCAACCCTCTTATATTTGTTGAGACATTTCTGTGTCCCAGTATGTCGTCAATCTTTGAGAATGTTCCATGTGCACTAGAGAAGAAGGTGTAAGCAACTGTTTTGGGATGAAAGGCTCTGTAAATGTCAATTATGTCCAGTTGGTCTAAAGTTTCATTTAAAAATGTTATTTCCTTATTGATTTTCTGTTTGGATGATCTGTCCATATCTGACAGTGTGGTATTTAGGTCCATTACTGTGATAGTGTTTCGGTCTGTTTCTCTCTTTAGTTCTGTTAGTAATTGCTTTATATATTTCGGAGCTCCCTGATTGGGAGCATAGATATTAATAAGTGTTATGTCTTCTTGATGTATGATTCCCTTTGTCATCATGAAATGTCCCTCAGTATCTTTCTTTACCTTTTTTATTTCAAAGTTTATTGCACCCGATATTAGCACTGCTACTCCCACTTTTCTCTGAATGCCATTTTCTTGAAATATCATTTTCCACCTTTCACTTTGAGTCTTTATTTGTCTTTGGAACTGAGATATGTCTCCTGGAGGCAGCATATGGTTCGTTTTGTTTTTTGATCCAATCTGCAACTCTGTGGCTTTTTATTGGTGAGTTTAGTCCATTTACATTTAGGGTGATCATTGAAATATGAGGTTTTCCTATAGCCATTTTATCTTTTGCTTTCTGGTAGCTCTGTGTTTCCATTGTTTCCTTGTCCTTGCATGTCTGTCTGTTTTTTTAATTTGGTTGGGTTTTGTGGATTTTCCTTCTGGTTCTTCTTCTTTTATGTTATGTACTTCAGTGCTGGATCTTTGCCACGTGGCTACCATTAAGAATATGGTGCCATTAAGAAAAAATGGATATATGTGTGTGTGTATACATATATGTATACATACATACATACATACATACATACATACATAAAGTAGTCCATTTTCTTCTGTGTCTGCCTTATCTCCATTCCCCTTTGCAAATTTAGATCTTTGATTCTTCCCCTTTACTGTTATTGTTGTCCCAGATTACCTCTATGTATGCTAAACAGTCATTTCTATCTTGCAATAGCAATTCTCTTCTTATTGTTGAAGCTTATAATGCTCTGTTCTTAATAAGGATTGCGCTACTCTGTTTCTGTCTGCCTGCTAGTCGCCTTACTCATAGTTATGTATTTTTTTTGTTGTTGTTATCATTTTGTTTCAGATGTGCTGACCCCTTTCAGTATTTTCTGTAATTCAGGTCTCATAGCAGAAAATTCCTCCAACTTTTGTATGTCTAGAAAGGTCTTTATTTCTCCTTCATATATAAAGGAGATCTTTGCTGGTAATTCCTTTCATTTAATAGTTTGAATATTTAGTTCCACTCTTTTCTTGCTTGTAATGTTTGTGCTAAGAAGCCCAAAGATAGTTTGGTGAGTTTTCTTTTATAGGGTACTGTCTTCTTTTCCCTAGCAGCCTCGAGAATTCTTATTTTTATCATTATTTTTTGATAATTTTAATATAATGTATCTTGAAGAAGGCCTTTTTCAAGTTGGACATTCTATTAGCTTCTTGGATTTGAAGCTCTAGTTCATTCCTTAGATTTGGAAAATTCTCATCAACTATTTGTCTGAAAATGCTCTCTGATTCCTTCTTCTTTAATCTCCTTCTGGAATACCCATTATTCCATGTTTCCTGGTGTTATCAGCTAGTTCTTGTATTTCTCTTTCATTATTTTTCATTCTTTGGTCTCTCTCTTCTTCTGATTTATTTCTAGATTTCTGTCTTCGATATCACTGATCCTTTCCTCCTTTTGGTCAGCTCTGTTTTCTAAGCTTACTATTTTATTCTTCATCCTTTTTAGTGTGTTATTCATCTCCAGAAGTTCTATTTGGTTCTTTTTTAGGGTTTCAATCTCCTTGCTAAAAGCTCATTCTGTCAATCTACTTTTTTTCTCAACACCTGGAATTGTTGATCTGAATTATTTCAGATCTTATCGAGTTTTTCAGAAGTACATCCTGAATTTTCTGTCATTTAAGTCGCATATTTCTATGTCTTTAAACTTATTTTCTGAAGATTGTCCTCTTTCTTTCTGAGCTGCCTTGTCACTTTGGTTGTTCATGGTGTTCGAAGGATTATTTCTCTGCCTGGGCATTGATGGGAGCGTATTCTTCCTGTTTTTGTTTTTGTTTCAGAAAGAAGATTTATTTTATAGAGGCGTCTCTTTAGCCCGTTGCTAAGAAAGTCTTTTTCTTTCGATCTGGTAGGTGGCCTCCAAGCCTCTTGGATCCCTGCTTTGAGACTTAATAACCCCTTTTTTTTTCCTTACAAATATTCAGTCGTGATCACTGCCCTGGGTCTCAGTTCCTGTCAGTGTTAGCGACAGCTTTAGTAGCATTTGCTGATACTTCCCAGGGGCTCTGAGGTATTCGGTCTTGGAGGATATGGCTGGAGCAAGGGGGGAGGGGTGCCCTCTGGGTTGGTGGATGGGAGTTGCTGTTATCTCCGTGTCTCAGCCTAACACTTCACAACCATGGCTGCTAAGAACCAGCTGTTGCCTTTCTGCAGTTAGTTCCCACTCCCCTTTCTGCCCTGATCCCCGGACTCTGCTGTTTGGAGCTCATAGATTCCTCTGGCAGGCTGTTGGGGGAACTGGCTGCAACTTCTCCTCCCCCTCCTTCTGCAGAGAGCTCCAGCTGAGAGAGGCAGCTGGTTTGTTCCTCTGAATCTACCACCTGACTCCCGCAGTTCTGACCTCTGAAAGCTCTTGTATGCAGATCACTTGCTCAGATGTGTTTGTGTGCAGGTTGGCTGTTATTTGTTGAGTTTTAGGTGTTCAGCTTATTGTTATTTCAAGGGGAGCGATCTGGGGGATCTCTCACACCACCATGCTTCTGATGTCACTCACCTAAGTGGCCAATTTTAGAATCTCCCCTGTTATAAATAAATGCTGTCAACCTTAGGATGCCAGGAAAGAAATTCAGACATTTGATACTTGCCAAACATAGTTTCCATAGCAAATGTGCCATGAGTAATGAATGCTATTGTCCTCTAGCAGCTTCATTCACAGGTTCTTCTGTGGTTTGAGTGTTCCAAAGGCAAGTGTTAGAGCATTGGTTTGCGGGGAAGCAAGACTTTTGCAAAAGGAACCATGAAAACATCCTAATTATCTGTTCAAAGAGAAATTATTCAGATATTTTTTGGCATTCATACAGTCCAATCATTGGTGATTTTTTTTTTCTGCAGGAATGTGTCTATTTTTCTTCTTTTTCTGATTTAACAGATAGATGATAAATATTGCAGCTTTTTTCTCATTAGCTTTAAAAAAATATCACTGCTGATGCAAGCCTGGTATAATAAAAACTGCAAACAAGTAGTTTAGTGAATGCAAATTGTATAACTCTTTCCCATGTTGCAAATTTGCACTTAGCCAGTTATCTGATTTGATGTTAATGTAGAACCAGGCATATAAAGACATAGCTTACTCACCTAACTCATTATTTATGATTTCCTGGTGAATTTTCCTCTTTAAAAAAAAAATAATAATAATTGCCTGAATAGGGAATACATACAAAGGTACAAAAATCCAAATGGTTCTAAAATGTATTGAGCGAGAAAGCAGTCTCTGTCCACACATTGTGCACTCTGTTCCAGCCCATGGGCATGTCACCCCATAGCAAAGGGCTCTCCCACCTCAGCGCCAGCACCAGCTGATCTCCAAAGTCTCACTTCCTGGGGATCCTGCCTCCTCAGGAAGCATTTGCTGTCACATCACTTGAATAAAGAGGCCCTGTTGGTTTCCCCTTCATTATCTGTTTTCTAATTATTGTCTGTCCCCAGCCCACCCCAAGTACCCATATTTCTAAGGGCAAGAACTTTGTCTTCTTTGTAATCATATCCCCAGTGATTGAGATGATACTGGCACATCATGTTTGTTTCATTAATTAATCCATTCAAAACACATTCATGAGTGTTAGGCACTGGGGGTTAGCAGTGAACAAAACCAGCAAATTTTCTGTCTTTAAGAAGCCTACATTCTAGTACTATGAGACAAAAAATTATCAAAAAAATAAGAAAAATATATGTTATGGCAGAAAGTGGTAAATGCTGTGAAGAAAAATAAAACAAAAAAAGAGAACAGAGATTTCTAGGGGTGGCAGTGGGATTGCCATTTTAAAGGGGTGGTCAGCAATCTCTTAAGGGAAGGCAGGAGGAACCATGCAGAGATCTTGGAAGAAAAATTTTCCAGGTAGAGGGAACAGCATGTGCAAAGGCCCAGAGGTGAGAGTAGGTGTGGTTATTCTAGAAACAGCAAGGAGACCAATGTAGCTGGAGCAGAGCTGACAAGGAGGTAATTAGTAGGAGATGAGGGCTTCAGCAAAGAGGGAAAGTAAAGAGATGCCAGGTGGGGCAAAACCATGGAGGCCTTTGTAAACATTGAGTTGGGGAGCATTGGTCGATTTACATTTTAAAAGGATCACTAGGGCTGCTGTACTGAGAGCAGAATATAAAGACACACAGGAGGAAGTTGATGCTATTGCAGTCATCCATGGTTGGACTAGGGGGATAGCAGCAAAGGAGGTGAGAGGCACTCACATTCCAGATATATTTTGAAGGTGGCCAATAAAATTTGCTCATAATTTTGATGAGGGTGTGGGAAAAAAAAAAAAAAAAGGAGGAGTCAAGTTTGACACCAAGGATTTGGACTTGAGCAACCAGAAGAAAAAACGTGTATTTACTGAGAATGAGGAAGACTGTGGGAAGATGTTTGAAGGAAGAGTGGAGATCAGGAGTTATGTTTTAGACATGGTAAGGTCGAGATGCCTGTTTGACATCCAGGTGGAGATCAAGCGTGCAGCTGGAGACACAGGTTTGAAGTTCAGAGGAGAGTTCTGAGCTGGAGACATAAATTCAGGTTATAGACATGAGAATAAATGAGCTCCCAAAGAGTGCCTGCCCTGGAGCACTCTAATGCTTAGAGGCTGGGACAATGAGCAGGAACTAGCAAAAGAAGGAGAAATAGTGAGGTGCGAAGAAAGCCAAGGTGGAGGGAAGGGGGAAGTCAAGCAAAGAAAGTGTGATCAAGGTCAAGTGGGATGAAGGCCGAGGATGCACCACTGGATTTAGCAACATAGCAGTGACCTTGAAAAGGGTATTTAAGCTTCTTTCCAGCCCTGAGATTCTCTAATTATCCTTTTAATTTAAACAATTTATTATGTTTTGATTTAAACAATTAAGTAATGATAGAAGAGTCAAAAGCAGTCTAAAGCAGTTCCCTCATCGAATATCTCGACACCTCTCATACTGTAGGGCAAGAGTAGGAAGCATGGAGCCCTCCAGCTGTTCTCCAGCTGCCCTTATTATTCTTTGGCACATTAATTCTACTTAGGGACTCTGGCTTTAAGATGGAGTCAGGATTGGAGTCTAGCTCCAACATCTTTCTCCTCATTACATTTTTATTTCTTTTTAGAGTAAGAAATGTTCAGCACTGAAACTTCTGGAAGTTCCAAATCAGTTTCATTCTTCATTTTTGCTTTGCTTTAGAAAAATCTGACACTGTCCTTTAGGATGTTCTTTTTCATTTTCCTTCAAGCATATTTGTGCTGCTGACTTGTCTGAAAGCATCATTCCTCTAATTCATAATTATGTATCTGAGACAGTCATGGAAAGATAAAGAAAAAGGAAACAAGGCAATGAGGACTCAGGTTCCTAGAAGACCGTAATTTTGTTGTTGATCATTAGGAAGTCTGTCTCAAACTTCTGTGATGCTTAGTATCCAAACATATAACATAAATGGTTCCTCCTATTTGTGTCTTTGGCCCTTATTCTTCTTACTCTTCCTTTGGTAGTTCTATATACATGCCACAAATTTGATCACAGACATTCATCAGTGGTGGACCAGAGTTTCATGGACAGAGTGCTTTCTTTCTCTGGTGGTCTTACAATCCACGGTTGTCTCAGATTCAATGAACTATGATAGAGCCACCTGCAAACTATCTATGCTGAGCACTTACGCTGCTACAAGTGCCTCTTCCGTGTGCCCCACAGCTCCCTGCTTTTCCTTATCTCTTATCTTAGCTCTCAGCATACTATTTTTTCCAATCAATATTAGCTATTTATTATTTTCTTATTTCTTCTTTTTGTACTGTAGAAATAACTCACCTTCAGTAACTCATCTTCTTTTTTTGGAAAAAATATTCCAAAATATTTGCCTTTTATTTCTTTTCTCATTTGATTAATTTTTCCCTCCCAGGAAATGAAAATGACATACATTACATAAAGCCTGGATCCCAGTGCTGGTGGCAGCCTAGAGACCTGGGGAGGAAGTTAGGGATCTGGGTTCTTTTCTGGCCATGCAGGAACTTGCTGGCTTGCCATGGTCCAGCCCCTTCCCCTTGCTCACTGAGCTTGGGTATTTAGATCAGGGAAAGAAGGCACTGAGTTAGCCAATCTCTGAGGTCCTTCTTGCCCTGGGGAAGGGGACCTCTAAGACCAAGAGAGCCTGAGAAGTCTGTGCCCTCCTCTAGCGTGGAGTAAAACCTTGTTTTTCATGACCACGCCATCCACTCGGGTCTCCCCCAATCACAGATCAGAGTCTAACATCCAGAGAGCCATTCTGAGGTACATTACTGGGAACACAAAAAAGTGTTCCCGAGCTGCCAGGAACCAGAAGACATCCCACTGTAGTGACTGTTTACTCGCCTCTTTTACTGGGACTGGGTCTTGTTCAGCTTTATGCACACCCTCACTCCCTCTCCCACACTCAGCATTGACAGCACAGAATAGGTACTCAGGAATGCTCACTAAGTGAATGGGTGACTAGCGACAGTATAAGTGGAAGAAATGCTCAATTAGCTAACTGAGAAGGAGTAAAGCAAAGGAGGGAATTATATGATGCCACCGTGGGGTTAGGGAGGACCTAGGATTCAGAACAACATGCGTGAGAAACAACTACTAAGAAATAAGAAGATGACTGTAGGGTTTTGCTTGCCCAGCATCCTTCCCCTGTGCATTAGCCTACCTGGTTTTCCTTGAGGTTACCACCTCTCCCCACTATCAACCCACATAATTTGAGTAGAGTGACAGCCTGAGGTCTTGCAGGTGGCCACGGGCTCCAGCCCAGGGCCAGCCATGTTACAGAAATTGAGCAGCTTCCCTAGAACAATTGGGAATAGGCGGTCTTTCCCCGGGGCCTATAGACCACCAGCCTATGATCCTGCAGCTGCTGGTGGCCCATTTATACCACAGGGAACTCTAACCTGAAAATAAAGCCAACCCAAAAGAAAGCTGAGTAAAAAGGTTGAAGGAAATGGATTCCAGACACACCTATTTGAATCCCTTGCTCTAGCCAAGTCCAACATCCCCTGGACTTTTCAGTAAGATGTCCAATAATTTCCTTTTTTCCTCCCTTAAATCAGTTCGAATTAGGTTTCTACCACAGACAACCAAAACTGTACTGACTAATACAAGCAACAGATTTTCCCAAACTGGCAGACTTGAAACAGTTGTAGGCTTAAAGGAGTAAAATCATATTATTAAAAAAACAGCATTGGAAGTTATACTATCAGGGAGGAGGTGGAGAGCCGTGCCGGGACAGGCGAGAGCTGCCAAGAGCTCTGGTCCCGCCCACCTGTCGTGGCTGGCTGCGTGCAGGGGCTGCTGTGGCTGGAGAACGTGCCTCTCAGCTCAGTGAACTCAGGAAACAGAAAGTTCACTCTGCCTGCCCGTCCTTCTGTTAGCAGGTGTTGCTGCCTTCAAACAGCGCTTCCAAAAGTCTCAAAAAGCTGACAGCAAGGGCTCTCAAGCCTGAGGATGGTGGTTGGCACCTGTTCTGCTAGTAAAATTCAAGGAAGCCGCTACATACTATTGCCACCCCAGTGTGACTAGTAGGGGGCGGTTTCTACCCTCACCCCCGACCTCCCATGCCATTTACATTGTAAACATGTCTTGCATAATTTAGCCTCTCTTTTTCTGGCTAAACATTACCCACAGCTGCCTGCTACATGGAAAAATGGGCAACAAATCACTGACCAGTGTCAGTGAAGAATTAACCAGAGGGGATGTTGACCCTTCATTTCAACAGCTTGGGAGTGAAAGGACTTAAGAGTTACTTGTGCAGAGGGTGGGGGTTGCAATTAATTGTTCTCTTCAGATGATACATGTGTCAGTAAGCAAGGCTTTTCTCCAATATTATTATGACCTCATATTCATTCAGCAGGCAGATTCTTTAAGCAAACAACACAGGCCCAGTGGCAAAGTTTTCATTTGTTTTTCCTCCCAAAAGTTGTGTTTTCAAGGAAGATTAAAAATTGGTTCTGCTTTCCAGTGATTTGAAGTTTCCCATGTGTTATTCAGGAACAAAACAGACTTAAATGCCACTTTATTTATGGCACTTGTTGCTGGGGAAGTTGACATTATTTAAACTATGTACCAGGTACAGTACTGGGAGAAGCTTTTAACATTTATCTCACATACGAATCAATAAAACGTGTATGTGTGAGTATGAGTTTTATTTTATTTTTCTGATGGAAAACTACCACGCAGACAAGCAAACTTAAGCTCAGACAGGCTAAGTAACTAGCTCGAGGTCACAGAACTTGTACGTAGGCAAGAGAGCATTCTCTGAGTCTGTTGGCCCCCAAACTCTACGTTCTGTCTACTTTCTGTCACCTCCAACCGCATAAATGAAGGAATGGCAAAATTTTAAATTTCAATGAGGAACAAAACTGTAAATTGATTTTCCCCTTCTTGGTATTCTAAAAGCACTTACTGTCTTTATCCCTCATCTTTAAAAGTTAGCTTTATTAAGATATAATTTACAAACAATAAAATTATAATTTTTTATTTTTAATTTTAAGCATGCAGTTGAATGAGTTTGGACAAATGTATACATTTGTGTAACCACCAGTCAAGATACAAAATATTTCCATCACCCCGAAATTCCCTCATCCCGCACCCCTGCTTCCCAGCAACCACTGATCTCATTTCTGACCCCAGAGGTTTCCTGTGCTGTAATTTCATATGGATGGATCACAGAACATGCACTGATTTTTGTGTTTATTTCATAGAACTTAATTTGTTCACGATCATTCATGTACCAGTAGTTTGTCCTTTTTATTACTGTGTAGTGCCCGCTGTGTGAATGAAGTACAGTTTATCCCTTCACCAGCTGATGGGCATTTGAGCTGTTTCCAGTTTACACTCTCATTAATAAAGCTGCTCTAAATATTCACGTACAAGGCTTTTATTGATCATGTGTTTTCATTTCTCTTGGGTAAATACCTAGGAGTGGGATCTCCAGGTTATACAAGTGCATTTTAACTATATAGGACCATGCCAAACTGTTTTATCTTTCCAATAGCAATACATAGATGAGATTGCCAGTTGCTCCACATCCTTGCCAATAGTTGGTACAGTGAGCCTTTTTAATTTTGGCCATTCTAGTGGATGTTTAGAGATAGCTCATCATAGTTTTAATTTCTGCCTCTCATTTTCACAAAGAATTATAGGCTGGAGGGTCAGAGCTTAAACTTTTGCACTCATGGTCTCATCTGAAGGCCATAACTGGGGATAAATCCTGTGGGCCCAAGTCAAAACCCAAGGAGAAAACCCTACCCTTTGGAAGACAAACCGCATGCCTAGATTTGTCTCAAAGCTTAATTTACCAAGAGATCCATTACTCACAGGTGTCGTTACTGAGAAGACTAGCCTAAATGTGCAGCTGCACTGGTTTTGAAAGGAGAGGGCTGACTTAGCTCTATTCACTAGGCCAGAGTTTTGACCTCAACCTCCATGAACTCCCTAGGCATCTCTTTAGGACCTTGATCAAAGAACAGATATATTAACAGCATGTTGGGCACATTCCAAGCATTGGTGTCCAGGCCTCACAGGGAAGAATACAGACACCACACAAGCAATTATGTAAATAACATGGGTTATGAAAGGCAAGTACACTAACCCATGGGCATATAACAGGCAGACTTAACCAAATCCTGGAGGTTAGAAAGGTGCTCAAGCACTCCAGGAGAGGAAAGAAAAATGTGCAAAGCTCTGAGGAGGAACAAGCAGGATGGCTTTGAGGAAATAAGTGAAGTCTAATATGTCTAGAGCCTACTAAAGAGAACAGAGGCTCAAGCTCCCAAAATAGGAGAGGACTTGGTCCTTGTATTTTGCCACACTCCCTAAGGTACCATGATGTGCACCCAACTTTCAGAATCACAACACTGGGCTGCCTCTCGTGAACGGTGCCGATCACAGCCTTGCATTGGATGGAACACTTTCCCAACAGATCTCCCAGTCTGAGTCTCCACATTGTGCAATCCTCTTATCATTTCTGTAATCTGTTTTCCAGAGTTTTGACCTCAGATCGTGGGTTTTTTTCATTATTATATGCTTTTATTTATTTTAAAAATCAATTTTATTCAGGTATTTATATGCAGCAAATTTTAGCAATTTTAAATCTAAAAAAATCAATGAGTTTCAACAAATATGTACAGTTGTAAAACATCCATCACTCCAAAAAGTTCTCTCGTGCCCCTTTGCAATCAACTCCCTTCCCCCACTCCTGGCCCTGAGCAACTGCTGATCGGCTTTCTGAAATATATAATTTCATATAAATGAAATAATATATTATGTAGTCTTCTGTGTCTCACTTCTCAGGTAGCATAATGCTTTTGAGTTTTATTTCTTGAGTTGTGTGTATCAGTAATTCATTTCACTTAATTACTAAGTGGTATTCCCTTGTATAAACTACTATAATTTGTTCACCAGTTGATGGATATCTGAGTTGTTTCTAGTGTTTGACTATTATAGATAAAACTTCTATGAAAAACAAGGATGAGTCTTTGTGAGGACATGTTTCATTTCTCTTGGGTAAGAAGTGGGATTGCTGGGTTATATGGCAGTGTATGTTTAACCTTCAAGAAACTGCCAAACTCTTTTCCAAAGTGGATGAACCATTTTGCATTCCCACTCAAAATGTAGGAGAGTTTCAGTTCTTCCATATCTACACCAACACTGATATGTCGGTCTTTTTAATGTTAGCTATCTCAGATTGTGTTTTAATAAAACCATTCTTCCTGCAGGAAGGAAAATGGGTTGAAAGGGACAAAAGACTGGTTAAGTGGCTTTTGTACTAACCTAGGTGGACAGCTTTGAGAGATAGTTAGATAACCTCTGGCCTACTTTCACATCAGTAGACATAGGGGCTGCATGAAAGGGATAAAGAAAATTTACCTTTGAATGTGCTGAGCACCCTGAGCACATAGAGGAAATGGAGACTCGGCCAGCATTGGACAGTGACCAAGTCACAGAACTAGAAGGAAATTCTTGTTCTGCAAAGAGCTGCTCCTGATCCTGCTTTGGGGTGTGGGGACCCCACCAGTGGAGGGGAAAAGGGCAAGGCAAAGAAATAGTTTCTGTCTCCTCGGCTAAAACCATATAGTAAATCCTTTGGGACCACCGACCCTTCCCCTCAAGTTGCTCATAGTTTAGTAAGTGAAAGGAATTGACTTTTTCTAACACTGTTTCCATAGGAAACTATGTTTCTTTGACTCTTTCTCAGGTGTCTAATCTATTTCTCTGTAGCCTCTTCTTGAGTGGGCCTAGACATTCAAAACAGCAGCGGTGTGGCTAACATTACTGCAACTCTTGGACAAGGTGAAGTTCATTGCACTAACTTTGCAAGGATTAATTAGCGTAGTTGTTATCTTCCAGGATTCCAGTACGATGTGCTGCTAAGGCCTCAGGCCCTGAGTGGCTCCTTCCTCACGTCTGTCTCCCCAAAGCCACATAAGAACCTATTTTCACCCCCACTCTCAGAGTAGACTGACATGGGGGTCGCCCACAGAAACTACACTATGGAAACTAAGTGGTTGTAAAAGTGTGCCAATCAACCACACAACTCCTAGCTCTCCTGATTTGTCAAGAGACCAATCAGCTGTAAGCATTCCCTTGGAGAAAAATGCTCCTTTATTGGGAGAACAGGAAGTGGACCTTTTCCTGAAACTACTCTGCCTTCAACAGCAACTTTTTAATGCCTTTGTCTGGTGCATGAAATCAGTTCCCAGAACACAGGGGTTATTAATAACCATGGGACCTTTTCCCAGTCTCCAGATCAATTGGCAGAAGCCTCTGGTTACTTCCTTCTAGATGCTTCTCTTAATTAGAGCTAGAGAAATGGCCTCCTCATTGAAACCTGTACAGTTTTTCACTGGGTTTGAGACTCGCAGAGCGCCCATCACCCCAAACCTAACCCAGCAAATTGAATCTCTGCCCCGTTTTGCACCTTCCTGAGCTGGCTCAGCTTGGCTTGTATCTTTGCTTCTGCTGAGATGCTCCTGCTCTTTTCCAGAGGAGTGCAGTGTGTACCTCTCCTCCCGGCTGGCTCCTCACAGCCAAGTGCCATCGTGAGTGTTGACAGGGATCTGTGGAGCCGGCCTGATTTAGAATGAGGTCACTTTGAGCTGGCTCCTCTCCTTGTGGACTCCTCAACCACTTGTGGCTGTGGGGGCCCCAGAGTCAGCTGCTGGGCAGGTGCTAAGTAGGGCCAATTTTAATTTGGGGACATTGAGGTGGACAATTCTCCAGAAGGAGCTCAGATGGCAGCAGCTCCCGTAGTAGGGGGAATGTTGTAAGTGTAGGTCTCCTTCCAGAGCTTGCCATCAGCTGTCCTCCTCTTTCTCTTTCACCCTTTCTGGGGGCCTAGTGATGCCTGTGGCTTTGCCAGGATCTCAATTCTGGAATCTCTGCTCCTCTGACTCTCACCTTCCGAGCTCCACCCCACCCACCTGCCCGTGGCCTATCATCAGAGATACACTGGGGTGGATAGGCCTGGGGTCACCTCCCTGCCTCAAGCCTATTAACTCACCTGCAAAGGAGCTAAAACAAAGACACTTGCCTTGTGAGGCTTAGTATTGGTGGGAAGAAATCACCTCCCACACCAGCACACAACAGGCACATACTAAGTGACCACCAAGAGCTGACTTCATCTTCCCCCCAAACTTGCACATTCTCCTCTAATTCCCGTCCCAATTAATGGCATCATTGCTCTCTTAGTCATTCAGAATGGATGACAAAGCAATATTCTTTTTTTTTTTTTTAAAGGCAATTTGGCTAAGACAATGATGAAAAAAAATCACATGCTATACCTTCAATCTGGCCTCCTTCCTGTAGTCTATTTTCTCCCTAATAAGATGAGTGGAGACTTACAATTCTCGTTAAGGTTAACCAGAGCTGCTTAGTGAAGTGTCTCTGCATTGAGACTATGTTTCCTGAATCTCACCTAACTTTACTACAAGTGAGTT
Organism: Pteropus medius; assembly: GCF_902729225.1. Classification (NCBI taxonomy): domain Eukaryota; kingdom Metazoa; phylum Chordata; class Mammalia; order Chiroptera; family Pteropodidae; genus Pteropus; species Pteropus medius. The sequence continues at coordinate 8,595,084 of NW_024346771.1, forward strand.
TTCTCTCACCACGACAGGATTGGATGCTAATCGTTCTTTTCTCAGATTGGTTGCTTCTGCCTACGAAGCAGTATTCTTGCACATCTTTCATTATTTTTTTTTCTTTTGCAATAAAACATACATAACACAAAATTTACCATTTTAACCATTTTTAAATGTACAATTCAGTGGCATTAAGCATATTCACATCCATCTCCAGAACTTTCCCATCTTCTCAAACTGAAACTCTATACCTTTTAAACATTAATTCTCCATTCCTTCCTCTCACCAGCCCCTGGCAATGCAATTCTACTTTCTGACTCTATGAATGTGATTACTCCAGGCGCCTCATACAAATGGAATCACAGTATTTTTTCTTCTGTGACTGGCTTATGATGAGCACAATGTCTTCGAATTTCATCCATTATTATAATATATGTTAGAATTTCCGTCCTTTTTAAGGCTGAATAATATCACATTTTAAAAAATAGACTTATTGGTCTATTTTTTCAAAGGGGTTTGGAAAGGAAATTAATGAATAGGTTTAAAACTGACGCATTACAGAACAGTGTACAATGAAAACTTATCTCCTCCTGGGCAGAGGGCGGGGTACCCAGCCCTCTGATGTTTTCCTCAGTGGTGACCATCCAGTTTGCCTTTCTTTCTGTGCCCACTGTCCAGCCCTGGTTTCTGCCCCAATACCTTCCAGTTCTCACTAGTTTCTCCAACTCGGACTCTGCTTTCTGGAAGCCATCCCACTTGTGCTGCCAGCAAGGCTGTCTTAAGGCGAGTCTTCATCCTCACTGGCACATGGTCTTCGAGAATGCCCACCATTGTCATTGCTGACCATTTGCAGGGCAGCCCCCCACATACACACAGGACCTGCTTCCTCTCCAGGTGCCTGGAGAGATCTTTCTCACAAGAGGCAACACAAATGCCTCCTTCCTCAGAAAGTTCTCTGGACTCCTCCCTTCATCCCAACCACAACTGCTCTCTCCCTCCTTTGTGCTCTGACAACAGCTACCCTATTCTGACTCTGCTCTGTGGTCACTTTGGCTACTCCCCAATCTCGCCCAAGATAAAGAAACTCCTGGAAGTAAGAAAAGGAAGCTGATTTATCTTTGTGTGTCCCCAGGGCTAGCCAATGCCCTGCACAGAGGAGCACAGTCAGTGTTTGTGGAGTCAAGAGCAAAGTGCTCGGATGACTTCTTCGCACAGGCCTGGGTGCAGACTGCCTGTGGGTGTTATTTAGCTTCTCAGAGCCTCCGTTTCCTCAGGGCACTGGGGGTGATGGTCTCTCCTCACAGACTTGCTGAGAAGAATCAACCAGTGTAAGTTAAGCGCAGTTGGTGTTTAATAAGTCCTCCCAGATGGGAGCAGGACTGGCTGTCAGGTAACAGGGGTCTGTGATACTCACTCACCTGGACAAATGGAGTCTGGTGCAGTTCTAAATGTCCCCCTTTCCACACAACTGAAGGAAGGGAAGTGGGTGGCTTTGGATGAGGGAGGCTGGTTCTTACAGTAGGAGCAAGGGAGAAATAGGGAGTGCCTCAGTGGTGTCTCCAGTCCTAGAAACGGCCTTGGGGGCTTCCACAAATGGGAAGGGTTCCTGTGGATTTGGGTTTAGGGACAAGGTTGATGCTGAGGTCTGCACAGAAGCTGCAGCTCACCAAGCACCACCCTTGCTTCTTCTGTCCTCCTTCTTTCCCAATCATCTCCTCCAGCTCTTCCTGTGGGGCCCTGAGCAGGGGGAAGGCTTTGCCACAGGATGGGGTTCAAGTGCCCTTAGCCTCTAGGCCCCAATGCCCCAGTGCCATAAAGCTCATTTAACCATGGCCTTGCTTCTACATGGAAAAGTTCTCTGGTGCTTTCTTATTTAACAGGGCAACCAGAGAGACCTAAGTTCAAAAAGGAAAGCTGCTCTTTTACACATTTACTCATTCACTAATAATATTTATAAAAACACCTATGAAGTGTCAGGCACTGTTTGATGGGGTATAACTTGCTTTTATACGGACTTGCAACCACTCCTATCTCCCTGTCGTCAGTTCCATTCAACCCTCCCCCTTGTCTGGCCTATTCCTGAGTCTGGCCTTTGGGACTCCCCTAACCACCAAGCCTTCCCACCAAGTTTAGGTTTCAGCTTTCCGTACGTAATGCTTGGCATCTCTTCTCTCACGCTTTTTGGTTTTCTAAATTTTGTAGACCTATCTAATCAATTGTCATTTTCTTTCTCTATTTCTTTGTCTTTTGGATCTATGCCAGTTTTGATCCTTTTTGATCCCCTCTGACACGGATATTTTTACATTTAATTGTGTCCCATAGGCTCTTTAAATTATTATTATAGTCTTGGCTTCTTTTTTCTTGCTGTTCTGATTGAGTGTCCTTGGCTTTCTCATCCTCTATATCGGTGGTTCAATCCTCTTCTTTATCCACTCTGTTGATTCCCTCTAATATACTCTTTATCTCAGATAATGTGTTCTTCATTTCTGACTGGTTCCCTTTTATAATTTCCATTTCAATTCTTATGTTTTATATCCCTTTGTTAAAGTTCTCACTAAGTTCATCTACTCTTCCCCTAAGTTCATTGAGCATCTTTGTAACTCGTGTTTTGAACTCTGCATCTGTTAGATTGTTTGACTCCATTATTCTTGGATCTCTGTTCTGTTCTCTCATATGGTTTCTGCTTCTCTGTCTTCCCATTTTGGCTGCCTTTCTTCACCCTCTCCTACCTGCCTATCTGTTTCTATGTACCAAGCAAAGCTCCTAAGTCTCCTGGCCTTATTAGTGTGGCTTTGTGTAGTAGGTGTCCAGTGACACAGTCCTGGGAGGGGTTCGGCTACAGACCAAGTTTATCCATAGCCTGTGTCCCTCCCAGGCCACCTGTTAAGATTCAGTAATCCACAGATGCTGTGCTTATAGCTGCCTCAAGAGGCCACGCCAGAAACCAAGGCCAGCTGCCACCAATGTGAGTCTCAGAGTTCATTTAGCAAGGAGCACAGAACTTGCCGAGGACACACTTTGATGTGGCTTTGGGTGGGGCTGCAAGTTGTGGGAGGCGGAGGTTCAGGGAATCCTCTGGGTTGAGTGACCTCTGTTATCCAGTTTGATGACATCTCAGCTACAGTGTGCCTGCATCTGCGCACTGGGAGGAGGGAGAGTTCAACAAGGAAAAATGGATTCTACCAGCACTTTTGCCCTGGAGAAAGCCCGCCTCTGGTTCTCGCTCTGACAACTTAGTGTCCCCTTGTAAGTCCCTGGTGCTCCCTGTGTAGCCGACCCAGTGCTGGTGCTCAGAGCGAGCAGGTCCATCACCGTGGAAGTCCACTTGCAGACACGGCCCCTTTAAGAAGTGTCTGCAGCTGCCAGCTGCAACTGCCTCAGCCTCTGTCCCACTCAGCTGCTCGGACCCCGGCAGCTTCGCTTCTTCACCCTCTCCTACCTTCTAGTTGTGGGGTGATTTCTTATTTCTCTCCCTAGTTGTAGTGCTTCTGTTCATCTAGATCCCAGGTGACTTTGCTTACTGTTTGCTTCATGTTTCCATCACAATTTTGATTTGATCGCAGGAGAGATGAACAAAAAGCCTCTATCCTCTACACTGCTTTTTCCACAAATCAGAGAGTAATTTTTCAATAGTATTAAGAACCTTAAAATGTTGTACCTTTCGATCTACTAATTTTACTTCCTGGACTCTAGCCTAATGAGAGAATTCTAAATACAATAAAAGCTTTCTGCACCAAAGTATCAGTTGCCACCTTAGTGACAACTGATACTTTGACGTTAGTGAATGTCAAAATTGATAACAATCTAAATGCTCAATAATATTATAGTTCCATAAATTGTACTTGTGAAAAGTTTATTATAATATGACCAAATCATGGTTACTGAAGTAAGTGAAAACAGCTAAACCCAATATTTATTATACAGTTTGGCAATGGCTGTCAAGACAAAACTTATGTATATACTGAGAAAGGAAGAAAATATACTCATATTTTAATATTAGTTACCTTCAGATGAAGGGACAGAGAAGATTTTATTTTTTTCTCTCCACTTTTCTCTGTTTTACAAACTGTATGTTATGCATTGTTACTTTTATAATTGGAAAACAATAAACCTACTTTTTAAGGAAAAATATAAGCCAGGTGTACTTTACATTAGTCAGTGCTACTGAAAGTCCAGATCACAGATCTCTTTGAGCAGTTGAATTAACCTGAACTCATCTTGTGCGATTGTTTTCTATTTTACTGATAAGGAAACTGCATTTAAAGAGGGCACTGGCTTTGCCCCAATCCTGCCTCCTGGCCCCATTGCACACTGCCATAGAGAATGAGTTAAGCACGGTGTGGCATGACTAGTCACTTCTTAACATCTGTGAGTTAAAGAGGACTGAGATCGAGAAGGCTGGTTCTGGGAAGTGATGGACATTCCACATTCCTGTGGATAGGGGAGCTGGAATTTGGAAAATGCTCGTCATCATCTCTCTTAAGAGGGCCTGCAAGCTGCTTTCTGTGTCCTCCCCAGGTACCGTTCAGGTCAGTGGTCCCCAGTAACTGCCTGTGTTTTGACCCTCTGTCCTCACTGCAGCCTTCCTTCCACCCCTCTTTCCACCTCAGGGCCCTTCCCCTAACTGGACTTTCTACTTGGAATTCTATTGCCTCAGTCCACACAGCTCTGCACCTACTTAACTCATGCTCAGCCTTCACATCTCAACTCCAGCTCCCTTCTTCCAGGAAGTCCTCTCTGACACCCAAATCAGATTATGCTCTCTTTGTTCTTTTCTTCCATAGAGAGATAACCACTTTCATTAAATAACCGACTACCTATTGTAGGTTAATGCCTATCTCCTCCTCCAGACCATAGGGTTCAGGGGGTTATTTACCCAACATCTTGGCAACAAACTGGACTTGAAGATACTGAGTGCTCAAAGCACATTATATGAATAAACGAAAAGCTATTGATTCTGTTAGCTTGACCAAAGGGCAAGGGCTGTGCGCTCCTTTCCCTGTCTGCTCCCTAGGATTGCTAAAAACCATCCTTTCTCATGGAACCAGAGAAGGTAAGTATACCATCACTCATTTATTTCTGCTTTCATTCATGCGACAAATATTTATGGAGAGCCTGCTATGTGCCAAGCACTATTCCAAGCATTTGAGATTCATATAGGCAGTGAACATAACACTGCAATCCTTGCCCTCATGAGATTACATTCTATACTAAGGGAGACAGACACCGAGCAAATAAACGGGAAACTGAAACCATGCTGTCAGCTGGTGGTAGAACCAGAAGAGACTGGGGGAGAAGTGGAGGTAGAGTACAATTTCAAATAGAATGGTTGGGAAAGGCCTTCATGAGGTGACAGTTGAACAAAGACCTACATGAGATGACAGAGCAAGCTACGTGGCAATCTGGTAGGGCATGCCAGATACAACCCAGGCAATTTTGAATTTGAGAAGAACATTAAGTACATTTTTAGCATGTCCAAAATATTGCATGAGACACATATGAAAAATTATTCATTGATTATCTGAAATTCAAATATTTGTATTATATTGAATTATTTCATTGTTACAGTAAGAATGCATTACTATTATAATTAGAAAAATATCAAAATTTTAAGACAAATGAACAGGAAGCATCCTTTAAGGAATGTTTAAACACAGATATAAAAGTACAAACAAAATACAACCCCAACCAAACGCCCTCTGAGATAACTGTTACTAACTTGCTGGATACAGCCCTATTCCTCCTCCTTGTTGGCATGTATACACGTCTGTATTAGTTTCCTAGGTCTGCTGTAAAAATATTGTGCAGACTGGATGACTTAAACAACAGAAAGTTATTCTTTTATAGTTCAAGGTACTACCAGGGCCATGATCTCTCTCTGAAGGCCACAGGGGACTAGCCTTCCTTGCTTCATCCAGCTTCTGGTAGCCCCAGGCATTTCTTGGCTGTGGCAGCATAACTTCTACCTCTGACTCAGTCTTTATGTCTTATTTTTTCTGTGTCTGTGTCCAAATTTCTCTCTTCTTAAAAGGACACTGGTCATTGTTTTGGGGGCCACCCTAATCCAATAAGTTCTCATTTTAGCTTGATTACATCTGAGAAAAAAAATTTCCAATTAAGTTCACATTTATAGGTACCAAGGATTAGGACTTCAACATAGCTTTTGGGGGGACAAAATTCAACCTATAACACTTAGCTTCAAGGACTCCAAACCATTCTGGGTTGTTGACTTATTTTAACTTTAAAAAGCTTTATGACATACATATACTAAAGTACACAACAACTAAATGTACAGTTCAGTGACTTTTTACATATGAATATATGTGTGAAACCATTACCTAGATCAAATTACAGAACATTTCCAGCACTTTAGAAGGCTATGTTGTGTTCTATCCCAGTCATTAACTGCAGCATTTGGGAATCCCCAAGTCACACTCACTTCTGACTCCAGTTGCAAGTTTGGAGGTCCCTAAGATAAACTTAAGTTTCCATAATTCACTAGAAGGACTCATAGAAATCACTGAAAGTTGTTATACTCATGGTTATGGTTTATTACAGCAAAAGGATACAGATTAAAATTAACCAGAGAAAGAAGCTTATGGGCAGAGGCCAGAAGAGTTCCGTGCTTGGCGCTTCCAGTTGCCTTCTCCCAGTGGAGTCGTGGACACTGCTAAGTTCTCCCAGCAACAATGTGTGACAAGATGCACCGAGTTTTACCAATTAGCGAAGCTCACCTGAGTCTTGGTGTCCAGATAATCTCTGTGGAGGACTGATCATATAGCTATGTTTAACCACTAGCATGGCTGCCCCTAGCTATCGGTCCCTCTGAAGGTCAGTCTCATATTGTGTAGCCCAAAGCCTCAAGTATAAATCATATGGTTAAATTATCCAGCGTAGTTTACCCAAGGTCACCAGGTAAATAAAGATGGTCTTAGTAGGCAGGACGGTCCAAGGCTTTAGAGATCACCTCGCAGGAACTAAGGGCCAGGCCAAGTCCAGACTTCTCTTTGGGTTAGGTCAGTTCTTTACTACAAATTACCTTCCCAAAAGAAACAACTATTCTGACCTCTCTCTCCATAGATCAGTTTTGCCTGTTTTGAACTTCTAAATGAAATCATGTAATAATCCTTCTGTCTGGCTTCTTTTGCTCAACATGATGTCTGTGAGATTTGTCCCTTTCAATCCTGTATATTATTATTCTATTACCTAAATATACCATGAATTTCTAATCTTGATAAACATTCTAGTGTCGATAAACATTTGGACTGTTTTCAGTTTGAAGCTATTTTGAATAAAGGTGCTTTGAACATTCTCATACATTCTCTTATTTCTGTTAGTTAAATGCTCAGGAGAGAATTGCCAGGTCATAAATAAACATATTCAACTTTAATGGATATTGCTAGTTTTCCTAAGCGGGTGGATTTTCTCCTACTTCTCTGGTTTGTCCTTCTCAGTCTCCTTTGCTGTTCGTTCCTCAACTTCATTACCTCTAAATGTTGTGTGTCCAGGGCTCAGTTCTTGAACCATTTTTCTTTTTCGTCTGTACTCACTTTCTTGATGATCTTATCCAGTCTTATGGCTTAAATACTGCTAAGGATTTGTGCTCTCCCAAAATTCACATGCTGAAGCCCTAACCCTTATTGTGACTATATTTGGAAACTGGGCTTTTAGGAAGTAGCTAAAGTTAATTGAGGTCACAAAGGTTAAGTCCTAAACTGATATGATTGGTGGTCTTTCTTTCTCTCCACATGCAAGCACCAAAAGAAAGGCCATGTGAGCACACAGTCAGAAGGTGGCCGTCTGCAAGCCAAGAAGAGAGCTCTCACCAGAACCTTATCATTCTGGCACCCAAATCTTGGACTTCTAGCCTCTAGAACTATGAGAAAGTAAATGTCTGCTGTTTAAGCCACCCAATCTACAGTATCTTGTTATGGCTGTCTTAGTCAGCCTGAGCTGACTAAGACAAATGCTATCTGTACATTATCTTCTAAATTTATATCTCAAGTTCAGATTTCTCACTTAAATTCAGACCCATAAATTTAACTGCCTACTTGACATCGTCACTTGAATAACTAATAGACATCTTAAACTCAATGTGTAAAACTAATCGCATGGTCTCTCACATGATCTAATCACATGATTGCTCATCTTTTCCCTCTCAGCTAATGCTTAATCCTCTTCTCCCAGCTGTTCTGGCAAAATATAGAGAATTATCCTTGACTCCTCTCTCCCACAACCCATATCCAATTTCTCAGCAAATTCTATTGACCCTACTTTCAAAATATATTTTAAAAATGGACTAGTTCTCGCTCTGACCACTGCCACAACAGACATCTCTCATCTGGATCCTGGCCACTACCTCCAGTTCTGCCCCTAGAACTACTACAGTCTATTCTCAACACAAAAAATGGAGTGAGACTGTTAAAATTTAAGTCAGGTCACATTAGGATCAAAATCCTCCAATGGCTTCCTATTTCACCAGAGTAAAAGGCAAGGACTTTACTCTGGTTTATAAAGCTCCAGGTGATCTGACCCCTGCCTACCCCACTGACTCCGTCTGCTATTTTTTCTCTCATTCACTCCACTCTAGCCACATGGTCTCTGTGGTTATATCTCCTTCTTCAGTCCTATTTTGTATTTTTTCACATATACTCTTTTTTTCCTAATCGGTCTTAAAAGAAGTTAATCTATATTACTGGTCTTATTTAGATTTATTGATCAATGCTTTCCCCCTCCTCCTGCTCCTCTCCCTTCTCCTCCTTTGATTTGTTTTCCATGCTATTAGTCTCAACTTAATATTTAGTAATTCTTTCTACCTTCTTTCTTTTGGTTTATATTGTTACTTTTTCTTCTAGTTTCTTAATATGATAATCAAATTATTTTATATGTGATTTTTCTTCTTTGTTGTCTTCTTTAGCAATGAAATAACTAACTCATGTTATTTTGCTCTGCTCTTATTTTAAAGCTTTCTACAGCTTTTGGTATGAAATATTCTCCCTTTTTATTACTTTTGAGAAAATTTGTAATTTCAGAGTTGGTAATTTGTAGAGAAGGAAAGAAACTCTTCCTCTACCTCTTAGGTTCAGTGTCTGGGCCAGCAAACCAAACTGATTAAAGACAGATTAAGGGCAGGAAAAAACATTTAATTATGTACCTATGCACAGGGGTTTATAAACAAATGTGACTTAAGGAAGTAGTTAGAATTTGGGACATATATCCCATCTTAACAAAGGGTGATAAAGTGTGGAGAAAAGGGATTTGGAGATTCTGGGAGTATGTTATAAAAAAGAGACTAGGAAATGTACAGTAAATAAGGGCTGTTTAACAAGATTTGTTATGCAGATAAGAGTCAACTCAGGTGATAAGATTTGCCACTTGTCTCAGGAGTAGTGCTCTTACTTCTCCAGGAGAAGGAGATACCTTTAGAAATGGAAATTTATGTTATTTATTTACATTTCATTATTTATATTATATTATTTACATTATACTATTTACATTATAATTTATTTAAATTATTTTTATTTATTTACAAAGGGAAATTTATACTCTGCTTTTAGACAGAAAGATGGAAGGCAGAGAGCTATTTGCCTTCAGCTCAAAACAGTCCTTATGCCAAAGTAGCATGTTTTGGGGATGACTACTCTATCTCCTTTAGATTCTTATAATTAATTGAGGAGTGTATTTCTTAATTTCTCAGTAGTTAAAATTCTGTTTATTTTTTTATTATTTTTACCATGTTGAATTATGATCAGAAAAAGAAGGCTACCACTTTTTAAATTTGTTCATTATTATGTTATTTTTTTGCCAAAGACATGATCACTTTTTGTAAATTAATCATGGACATAAAAATTTTCTATATGAGGGTAATTTCTCTATGTCTATTAAATTTTATATAAATTAAATTATTTACTTTCTGTACATGGCCAATTTTTATCTATTAGGTGTGGGATTTTTTTCAGTTATAGTTGACATTCAATATTATTTAATATTAGTTTCAGGTGTATATCATAGTGGTTAGATATTTATGTAATTTACAAAGTGAGTCCCCAAATTAGTCTAGGATCCACCTGGCACTATATATAGTTATTACAATATTATTGACTATATTCCCATGCTATACTTTACATCTCCATGACTATTTTGTAACTACCAATTTGTGCTTCTTAATCTCTTAACCCTTTTCACCTAGCCGCACTTCCATTTGGCAACTATCAGTTTGTTTTCTGTACCTATAGGTCTATTGGTGTTTTGTTCTTTAGAGTCCACATGTAAGTGAGATCAAATGGTATTTGATCTGTCTGGTTTATTTCACATAGCATAATACCCTCCAGGTCTATTCATGTTGCTGCAAATGGTAAGATTTCACTCTTTTTATGGCCAAGTAATATTCCATTATGTATATGTACCACTTCTTTATCCAATCATCTATTGATGGGCACTTAGGTTGCTTCCATAACTTGGCTATTTTAAATAATTGTGCAATGGACACAGGGGTGCATATATCTTTTTGAATTAGTCTTTCGGATTTCTTTGAATAAATACCCAGAAGTGGAATTGCTAGGTCAGAAGGTAGTTCTGTTTTTATTTTTTGAGGAACCGCCAAACTGTTTTCTATAGTGGACATACCAATCTGCAATCCCACCAACAGGGCACAAGGTTTCTCTTTTTTCCACATCCTTGCCAACACCTGTTTGTTAATTTATTGATGATAGTCATTCTGACAGGTGTTAGATAATATCTCATTGTGGTTTAATTTTCATTTCCCTGATGATTAGTGATATTGAGCATCTTTTCATATGTCTAATGGCCCTCTGTATGTCCTCTTCTGGAGAAATGTCTATTCTGATCCTCTGCCCATTTTATATTTGATTTTTTTTATATTAAGTTATATGAGTTCTTCATATATTTTGATATTAACCCCTTATTGGAGGAATCATTGGTGAATATCTTCTCCCATTCAGTAGGTTGTCTTTTTGTTTTGTTGATAATTTCCTTTGCTGTACAAAACCTTTTTAGTTTGATATAGTCCTGTTTGTTTCTTTTTTCTTTTGTTTCTCTTGCCCAAGGAGACCAATTAAAAATGTGTGTGTGTGTGTGTGTGTGTGTATTACTAAGAGTAATGTCAGAGTTCACTGCCTGTGTTTTCTACTAGGAGTTTTATGGTTTCAGGTCTTACATTTAAGTCCTTAATCCATTTTGAGTGTTTTTTTTTCCTTATATGTACTGTAAAAAGTATTCTAGTTTCATAGCTTTTCATGTGTGCATCCAGTTTTCCCAAAAACACTTACTAAATAGACAGACTGTCTTTACTTCACTATATATTCATGTCTCCTTTGACATGTATTAATTAATTGACTTATATAGATGTGGATTTATTTCTGGGCTCTCTATTCTGTTCTGTTGATCTACGTGTCTGCTTTATGCCAGTATCACGCTGTTTTGATTACTGTAGACTTACAGTGTAGTTTCATATTAAGTAGTATGATACCTCTGACTTTGTTCTTCTTTCTCAAGATTGCTTTGGCTATTCACAGCCTTTTGTGGTGCCATATAAATTTTAGGATTATTTGTTCTAGTTCTGTGAAAAGTGCCATTGGTATCGTGATAGGGATTGCACTGAATCTATAGATTGATTTGGGTAATACGGACATTTTAACAATGTTAATTCTTTCTATTCATAAATATTGTATATGTTTCCATTTATTTGTATCTTCTTCAATTTCTTTCTTCAGTGTCTTATCGTTTTCTGAGTACAGGTCTTCTAGCTCCTTGATTAAATTTATTCTGAAGTACTTTTTTAGTGTAATCATCAGTGGGATTATCTTCCTAATTTCTCTTTCTGATAGTTCATTATTGCTGTATAAATATGCAATTGATTTCTGAACATTAATTTTATATCCTGCTACTTTATGGAATTCATTTAGCAGTTCTAATAGTTTTTTTTGATAAACTCTTTGGAGTTCTCTCTATGTGGTATTATGTCATCTGCAAATAATGACAATTTTACTTCTTTTTTCCAATTCAGATGTGCTTTTATTTCTTTACTTTGTCTGATTTCTGTAGCTAGGATTTCCAATACTATGTTGAAAAAAAATGGTGAAAGTGGACATCCTTGTCTTATTCCTGATCTTCAGGAAAACACTTTTAACTTTTCACTACTGAGTATTTCATTTGCTGTGGGTTTGTCATATATGGCCTTTATTATGTCAAGGTATGTTCCTCCTATTCTCACTCTGCTAAGAGTATTTATCATAAATAGATAAATAGCTGGATTTTATCAATGCTTTTTCTGCATCTATTGATATGATCATATAATTTTGATCCTTCATTTTATTTATGTGTTGCAGCATATAAATTGATTTATAGATATTGAACAAACCTTGCATCCCAGGAACAAATCTCACTTGATCATGGGGTAAGATCTTTTTAACACATTGCCAAATTCAGTTTGCTAATATTTTGTTGAGAATTTTTTAATCTATGTTCAGGGATATCAGCCTATAATTTTCTTTTTCTTTTTTTGTAATGTCTTTGTCTGGTTTTGGAATCAGAGTAATAGTGGTCTCATAAAATGAGCATTGGAGCTTTCCCTCCTTTCAAATTTTGTGGAATAGTTTGAGAAGCAAAGGTGTTAATTCTTCTTTGAATGTTTGGTAAAATTCACCTGTGAAGCTATACAGTCCAGGACTTTTGTTTGCTGGGAGTTTTTTGATTACTGACTCAATTTCATTAGTAGTAATCTATCTGTTCAGATTTTTATTCTCCTTGATGCAGTCTAGAAAGATTGTATGATGCTAGGAATTTGCCCATTTCTTCCAGATTGTACATTTTGTTGGCACGTAATTGTTTATAGTTTTTTCTTATAATCCTTTGTATTTCTGTGGTGCCCATTGTCAATTCTCTTTTATTTCTGATTTTGTTTATTTGGATCCTCTCTCTTTTGATCCTCTCTCTTTTTTTCTTGAGAGTCAGCTTAAAGATTTATAAATTTTGTTCATCTTTTCAAAGAACTAGTCTTATTTCATTGATCTTTTGTTTTGTTTTAGACTCTATTTCATTAATTTCCCCTCTGATCTTTATTATTTTTTTCTTCTACTAACTTTGGGCTTTGTTTCTCTGTGCTTTTTCTAGTTCTTTTAGATGTAAGATTAGATTGTTAATTTGAAATTTTTCTAGCTTCTTGAGTTAAGCTATTAGGTATATGTGTTTTTTTTTTAATTTTCATTAGTTTCAAGTAGAGAGTATATTGGTTAGACATCTATAAACATAGTAAAATGAATCTCCTAATTGCTCCCTCCCTCCCCTGACCCTTCACCTAGCCAATATATTAATGCTAATTGCATTCCCTATGCCATACTTCCCATCCCTGTGACCATCCATCAGCTACTAATTTGTACTTCTTTAACCCTTCACCCCATTCTCCCAGCCCACCAAACCCTCCTCCCCTCTGTCCGTCACCAAATTGTCCACTATAATTGCGAGTCTGTTTTTGATTTGTTTGTTCTTTTTATTCCTTAGATTCCACATATAAATGTAATCATACAGTGTTTATCTTTCTCTGTCTGACTTAAATACCTTCTAGGTTCATCAAAGCAATATCATTTTCCATTCCCTTCTTTTTCATATGTAGGGGTCTTGTTTTCTTATCCTTTCAGCCACTCTATCTTTTGGTTGGAGCACTTAATTCTTTTTCATTTAAGGTACTTATTGATAGGAATGTAGTTTTTGCCATTCTTTATTCCTGTTTTCGATACGTGTTTTTTCTTCTTAAAGAAGTCCCTCCAACTGGCTTGGTGGTGATAAATTCCTTTAGCTTATTTTTGTCTGGGAAACTCTTTTTCTGTTCTTCAACTATAAATGATAGCTTTGCTGGATAAATTATTCTTTATTATAGATCCTGGGTCTTCATCCTGTCGAATATTTTTTTGCCAAGCTCTTCTGTCCTGCATAGTTTCTTTTGAGAAATCAGCTGCCAGTCATATGGGTGTTCCTTTATATGTAATTATCTGTTTTTCTCTTGCTTCTTTTAGCATTCTTTCTTTGTATTTAAACTTTGGCATTTTAATTATGATATGTCTTGGTGTGGGCCTCTTTGGATCCCTGATCTTTGAAATTCTCTGCGCTTCCTGGGGTTTTATGTCCATTTCCTTCACCAGGTTAGGGAAGTTTTCCATCATTATTTCTTCAAATAGCTGTTCAACATCTTGATTTTCTTCACTTAAGCCGATCAGATAAATGTTTAGAGCCTAAATAGTGTCCCATACCCTCCTTAAATTATTTTTATAGTCTTGGCCCTTTTTTTTTTTGCCATTCTGTTTGAGTGTCCTGATAGGCTTTCCTGTCCTCTAGATAGGGCATGTGATCCTCTTCTTTATTCACTTTGTTTATTCCTTTGTTTATTCCATTTAATATACTTCTCATCTCAGATAATGTGTTCTCCATTTCAGACTGGTTCCCTTTTATAATTTCCATTTCCATTTTTATTTCTTTGTTGGAGTTCTCTACATCCCCCAAAAGTTCATTGAACATCTTTATAACTAGTGTTTCGAACTCTGCATCTATTAGATTATTTGACTCTATTATATCTGGATCTCTGTTCTGTTCTGTCATATGGTTTCTGCTTCTTTGTCTTCCTATTTTCACGGCCTGGTCCCACTACCATGTGTGGCAATTGAGAATTGAGAAGGTTACCTTGGCTACAGAGCCCCCTCCCACACCTGAGGAGCGAGGGGTCCCAGCCCCACACTGGGCTCCCCAGCCCAGGGTTCCAGTGCCAGGAAGTGAAGTCTCCACAACTTCTTGCTATGAAAACCAGCGGAGGTTGTGGCTGAGTGAGACGAAGGGCCGCAGGAGTTGCAGGCGTTCCTCTTAAAGGGTCTGCGCCTGGACTTAACTCACTGATGAATTCACTCGCTCTGAGCTTCAGCGCAGGGGCAGCTGCTCGAGGAGCATCAGGGACGTACGGGAGACACTGAGTTGTCCGGCTTGGGGTGAAAGCTGGAGGGCAGGCTTTCTCCCAGATAGAAGTGTTGACAGTATTCATTATTCCTTTGTTGAGCCCTCCCCGTTTCCAGCATGCAGATGCAGGTGGCCACCATATCTGAGTCACCATCAACCTGGATAACACAGGTTGATTCCCTGAGACTCCGCCTCTCCCAACTTTTGGGCCCAAAAAAGCCGCTAGTGGCTCTACCCATACAAATGGCCTGTCTTGGCTGTTGCTGCAGACTTTCCTAAAATCTCTTAAGGGCTCACAAAACCTATAAAGGCAGCATCTGGCTTCGGTATGCCCTGTACCCCTTGCTGGCCAGCCTTGCACTATTGACAGCTGACTTTGGTTCCTTGCTTGTTCTTTCAAGGCATCTACAAGCCCAGCACAGGCAGCAGCCATCTTCGGATTGCTTGGTGACTTACCAGGTGGCCCCAAAGGTGCACCGGCTGTCGCTGAACTTGGCCTACAGCTGGACCCCTTTAAGGAGGCTCTTGGGCCGTCATGCCCAGTGGCCTGCTTCAGCTAGTGCCAGAGCCAGAGCACCCCCTGGGCTGTATCTGAGGAGGACACACCTGAAGGGCAGACTGGGCAGGCACCAGAGCCCTGCTAAGGTGAATCCAGAGCCTTAGGGTCAGGCCCTCACCAGCCAGTCCTCATAACCAATCAGCTCAAGGGTCAATTTCTCCCATCGGTGTGCAAACAATAGCCAAGGCTCAGACTATAACAGGAGGGAACACATGACCCATACAAGGGACACACCCTGAGCATCTCACTCAGGGAAGACTGTGCCACTGGGCCCCACAAGACACCTACTACATAAGGCCACTCTACTAAGACCGGGAGACTTAGGAGCCCTACCTAATACATAGAAACAAACGCAAGGAGGCAGCCAAAATGGGGAGACAAAGAAACATGTCACATATGAAAGAACAGAACAAAGCTCCAGAAAAAGAGCTCAACAAAATGGAGACAGGCAATCTGTCAGATGCAGAGTTCAAAACACTAGTTATAAGGATGCTCAATGAACTTAGGGGAAAAGTAGATGAACTCAGTGAGAACTTTAACATAGAAAACATAAAAACAGACACAGAAAACAAAAGGGAACCAGTTAGACGTGAAGAATACAATGTCTGAGATGAAGAGTATATTAGATGGAATCAATAGAGTGGATGAAGCAGAGAATCGAATCAGCAATTTAGAAGATAGGGTAGCGGAGGACACCCAATCAGAACAGCAACAAGAAAAAAGAATCCATAATATAAAATCAAGATATTTGAAGGCGCCTCAGGGACAACATCAAGCATAACAACATTCGCATCATAGGGGTATAAGAAGGAGTGGAGAGAGCAAGAAATCGAAACTCTACTTGAAGAAATAATGATGGAAAACTTCCCTAACCTGGTGAAGGAAATAGACATACAACCCCAGGAAGTTTGGAGAGTCCCGAACAAGATGAATGGAAAGAGGCCCACACCAAGATACATCATAATTAGAATGTCGAAGATTAAATACTAAGAGAGAATCTGAAAAGCAGCAAGAGAAAAGCAATCAGTTACCTACAAGAAAGCTCCTATAAGGCTGTCAGCCGATTTCTCAACAGAAACTTTGCAAGTCCAGAAAGGTTTGGCACAAAATATTCCAAGTGATGAAAAGTCGGGACCTACAACCAAGATTACTCTGCCCAGCAAAGCTATCAGTTAGAATAGAAGGACATAGGTTAAAA